>NC_136649.1:22289244-22474244 GCF_949748355.1 Melanostigma gelatinosum | reverse complement strand
ACATAACCTAGTAGTACTCTTGTTGCCTGAACATAACCTAGTAGTACTCTTGTTGCCTGAACATAACCAAGTAGTACTCTTGTTGCCTGAACATAACCAAGTAGTACTCTTGTTGCCTGAACATCACCAAGTAGTACTCTTGTTGCCTGAACATAACCAAGTAGTACTCTTGTTGCCTGAACATCACCAAGTAGTACTCTTGTTGCCTGAACATAACCAAGTAGTACTCTTGTTGCCTGAACATCACCAAGTAGTACTCTTGTTGCCTGAACATAACCAAGTAGTACTCTTGTTGCCTGAACATAACCAAGTAGTACTCTTGTTGCCTGAACATCACCAAGTAGTACTCTTGTTGCCTGAACATAACCAAGTAGTACTCTTGTTGCCTGAACATCACCAAGTAGTACTCTTGTTGCCTGAACATAACCAAGTAGTACTCTTGTTGCCTGAACATAACCTAGTAGTACTCTTGTTGCCTGAACATAACCAAGTAGTACTCTTGTTGCCTGAACATAACCAAGTAGTACTCTTGTTGCCTGAACATAACCTAGTAGTACTCTTGTTGCCTGAACATCACCTAGAATACATTTTGTGGGATATCTATGAATTACGGCGCATACATTTATGTATGGGTATGAACGCTGTCTGAGAGCAGCCTGGGCTCTTTCTTTATCATGGATTTACAACAATAAAGCAAAGTGTGAGCATCTGGCTGATAAAAGAAATGGCATGAATAACATTAGCGTTCAGACACAGTGCTATATATCTTATGTACTTGCATGTAATATTACATAATATATCCTCTCCCCCACCTCTTTCTCTCCGCTCTGTGTTTATTTCATTGCTTCCCTCCAGTCACAACATCACGGCCTGGATGAAATGAAGACATGACTCAGCTTAACCAGCGTCTCTCTGTGAAACCCAAAGTAAACCCCGACACTCTGTTTCTGCTCTTGAATATTTAAACAGGTGCAATTTGGGTATCTGGTAAACATCATGTTTCATTTGTTCCGTCTGTAGCTGGTGCTCCGGTTCTAGAGGGGGAGGCTCATGTTTGAACCGTCTTTGGAACGAGAGCTTTGAAGGGTGAGACCGAAATAGATTTTTGGCGCCACGATGTTGAGAGAACCTCCGCGCTCGCAGCTCATGTAAGAGTGCAGACGCCGCTTCCCTTAGAGCGATACCCGCTCTCGTCTTCATCCTCTGTTTCAGGGAGGTAGATTCAGTCACTTTCATTTCTCACAATGAAGCAGAAGAGCGTGCATGACTTAACACGATGCCTCCAGCTGTCGACACAGTGTCGACAGTGAAGCCGATGCTTCATGTCTTAAAGCTGCATTCTCTCTAGTGTCCACCAGGGGGCGACTCCTCTGGTTGTATAGAAGTCTATGAGAAAATGACTCTACTTCTCTCTTGATTTATTACCTCAGTAAACATTGTAAACATGAGTTTATGTCTCAATCTCTAGTTTCAAGTCTTCTTCAATACAGCATGATGTTCATTTAGTACATTATGGTCCATTTAGAGTCACACAGACCATAAAGCAGGGGATGCTTTAGGGGCGGGGCTACACAGTGATTGACAGATCTCTACCAGAGACCTATACGGCGTCTCTACGTCACTCCTCCTCAGTCCAGATATGGTCACTTCCTGTTCACTGGTTGCAAAAAAGAAGGAGACGACCATAATCCAAGATGGCGAAGGTGAAATCGCCGAACTCGAGGCTTCAAAACATCTGTCCTCAAACCAATGGGTGATGTCACGATGACTACGTCCACTTCTTATATCCAGTCTGTGGGAAAAATGCATGAAACAACAAAGCAATACTGATTATTGTCCGATTGCCTGCCAAAGAGCAGCCTTTCTAAAAATGTAAAAATAATACCTGAATCATGGTCTTGCATTAAGTCACTGACACGAGCAGCACGACTTGATGAATGAGGCCCAGTTGATTGTGACTCACTGGTTTATTGGGTACATGTGTAGATTTGGCTGCTGATGTAACGAGGAAGGACTCGCTGGACCCGAGCCATCGTCATCCGTCAGTCCTCACCTCTGCAGTCACTTACAAGTTCATTTGAAACTGATGCATCACAAATGATGATGGTGGAAGCGCAGCTCTTTAAGCTCTTTACACAAGAAGGGAGGAACAGAAAACAAGCAAGAGAACCATCACTTCCCTTTACCTGCTACCTCCGGACCAACACACTAGCAGCCGACTTCTGTGTCAATCCAATTATAAACCCAATATTAATGTTGATCAAATGAATGCAGCCAATACATTGACTCCTTTAGATTGCTCTGATCCAGATCCTCTGAGAGAAGCTTGAAAGGCAACAGAAAAAGAGCCGTTTGTTTTGCTGTAAGACTTTACGGTCAGCAGGACCAGAGGGTTCTCCAGACACCAGATCAGAAAACATGCATTCATTAAAAAAGGGCTTTGAAGATGAGGAGGGCAGACTTTGTGTTCAGTCTTGCAGCTGAAGCAGCGATCTGTGCAGCAGAGGTCCTTCACATGAAGTTGATAAAGTAATGGGATAAAGAGATATGTTCATTGTTAATGCAGTTCTTAGACGACACAAACATAAATAATAAATAACATAAATCATCTAAGCTGACGTGCACCAGGGTCACCAAACGATTTGCATCAATAGCTAGTTCCTCGTATCATCTGACATTTCCCTTCCTGACCTCGTCTCTCTGATGTGTATTTGTTGTTGTTTGTTGTTATTTCTGGTGCACTTCCTGTTTGGTGGGTAGCCAAATCCCCCTCCGGGCTCTGCTTCTTAATTTCCTTTTCATTAGCATATGCATCCTAACAATCTGCATGTGGAGCTCTCGGGAGAGAGTGTGGTGAACTATGAGACAGCAGACACTTTCGACTGCCTGGTGTCTTGTTTAGTCACGTGGCCCATGTGACCGCGACTGTATTTCAGAAACACGATGTCAGAGCATTGAGCTGTTTATTTTACTGCTTTGTCTATTTACGTCCTTTCCAGTTCCGTTCCTGTCTGTTCTGAAGGTGAACACAGACGGGTTTGTTCACACTTCGTTCATCTGTTTAACGGCTGCTGAGAGTATTTACAGAGAAATATCCAAGATTCATACAAAGAATGCCTGATTTGCACATTTAAACATAAAAATAAATCCTAGAATAAAAAGTGAATGGTAAAAAAGACTTGCAATACAAAAAAAACAATTGTTTTAATGTAAGTAATCAGCTGGTGAGCTTTCATGGTGATATCTGCAGTTTTGTGTACAGTATGTACGGCATTTGATAAGAGATATAAATGAGTAATTGACTCAAACACATCGGTGGTGATTCGATGTTTGTCAGCATTTTAAAAAGTCTCTCAAAGAAGCAAATAACTCACCAGAGGAAGAACATCAAATAGTTTCACATTTTGAATGACTCATGCAAGTATTAACTTCTGATGTAACTTCATAGAACTCTTCGGGTAATAAGCTAATTACATTAGATGACATGATGTAATATGATTCATGACGTGTGTAGTAATCATACAATTAATATGACAGCTGTTCATCCGAGTGCCTCTCGAGGAGCCATTCATCCAGATATTCACAGAGAGTCATTGAGCAGCATGACTCATAACTCCGCCTTCTTGTTGTTGTTGTTGTTGTGGTGCACGTGTCCCGCTGGACGGCTGCTTCGCGAGGCTGTCGTTCTGTGACAGACGGAATAATTGGGTCAGAAGAAATGAGGCTGAATGTGAGAAAGGTGTCGGGCCTCTCGACCCGTCGCCCTGCGGTCAAAGCGCTGATCCTCAGAGCTGTGAGGCGTGTTGCTGCGCTGCCAACCCATTGATTTCTTCAGAAGGTTTTAATAAAACCTCTGACTGTGGATGAGGGAGGAATGCAGAGCGGTAATGTATTGCTGCCTTTTCCCTTGAGAGGAAGCAGCATTATTTCTCAGTACCGGAGATCTTTACTTTTGTTGTCGTGTGCAGACATTAAAAAGAAAACGTTGGTATTTCTGCTCCAGCTTCTGTTTGTTGTGTCTTAAGTTGCTTTGTTGCTTTGGGGAGAACGAGCTCCGGTAAGTGGACCTCGAGTGGAGATTCACTTTTTTAAATGCTGTTTTCAAAGTTGAAGATGAAAGTGTCGAGCTCCATTTTTAATCAAGGCAACGCGAACGAGAGGTGTGCAGACACCTATGAACACCTCTGAACATCACAAAGTTCAACTTCCAACTTTCCCAAGTTTGGCAAGACGCCAATGGAACTGATGGATGTTGTGTTTGTCCGGTGCCGAGCCTGTTGAGCACAGAAGAACATTTTTGATTGTGTGTGAATATGGGACATAAACGTCAGGTGTCCACAGGGTTCTAATGTGTTCACCTGTCAGGTGTTCTATCATGTGAATGTCTCTGTTTTCAGAACAGGATTATGAGCCGGCCGCTGGCCAACTCTCTGGCCTTATTACCAATAAAGTGGATAAACGAGTAAGACGGGCATGAGATTCATGTGTTTAAATGTTTTTAAATTTGAAGAAAAGACACTTTCAAGGTGAGCAAGGAGAGACAGACCTGTTGGGGTCTTTGCGAGTTGTGCTTTCTCTAACTTGCATCATTCATTTTTGGGCAGTCAGTTGAGTGGAGACCTGTCGGACTGTCTCCACCATGTGACTGACAACATTAATAAATGTTGGAAATTAAAATTGGAAGCTCAGCCATGCTTCCATCGGGGAACATAGAAAAAAAAATCCCCAGACATCCCTTCTTGTTTTAAAACCTCTTTAAAGATTCCTAACGCTGACGTGTTCTTCACTTCACTCTTGGGATGCACTCGGTTCTTGGAAGCTGCAGCTGCTGAAGTTAATACTCAGTGACTGTTCGTTAATGGAGATTCTTTGTATTTGATCCGGTCACATCAGCGTCATGAACCCACTTGTGACGGACTCTTGTTTCGATTAATACTCAGAGACAGAAGACTCGTTGTTCTCTTCAGAAAAAAACATTTCAGTGACTTTCAACCAAACCACTCTACTTGTCAGAGTTAATTCACTTTAAACGTGTTAATTCACAGGTTGTGCCTCCGGGCGGAAGTACAGACGGCTGAAAAGCAGAGCTCAGGAGGTAGAAATGCTCGGTTGGGTAGATTATGGAGACTGACAGCAAGGTGGGCGAGGTGAGGTCCCCTCGCTTCCATCTTTAACTCAAAGATTGAGGAGCATTGTCATTTCAACTTAAGAATAACACTTAAATGGGCAGTTAGATGGCTGACTGCCTCCCTGCCAGGGATTTCTGTCATTCCCAATGTAATTAGTGCGTAAGGGGAGCCAGGAGAGAGTGGCGCCAGACTCAGGCTGAATAATACAGGGGGGGGGGAGCACTGATGGATCATTTAACGCAGATCTCCAGAAGCCATCTAGACTCTTGCAGTACCTGAGTGCAGTGCAGAGGATTTCTTTCTGACATGTGATTGTGCTCCAGTGAGAGCCGACTAACACATTTCCATAATTATAAATCTTCCTCTTTTATCTCCAGAGAGATCATTGTTATTCATCGTGCTCATGTGGCATGTTGTTCTTTTCTGTGTGCAGATCATTTTCCGCAAGATCAGCGACGTGAAGAAGGAGGAAGAGGAGAGGCAGCGGGCGAAGAACGAGGTGCAGCTCACCATCCCGCAGGACCATCCGGTCCGCAAGCTTTTCCAGAAGTTCAAGCAGCAGAAGGAGCTCCGCAACCAGGGACCCGCGGCCACCTCGCAGCTGGACCTGGAGAAGAACCAGCTGCAGGTGGAGCAGCACCACCTGCACCACCACCAGCAGCAGCACCTGCACCCCAACAGCCTGCAGCTGGGCCACTCCAGCCTGCAGCACTCCCTGCCGCTCAGCCTGCAGCGACCCCCGTCCTCCATGCAGAACGGGGCTCCGCCCAGCAGCAGTGTGCTGACCGTGTCTCAGGTGACGCCCATGCAGAGCTCGCTGGCGTACAGCCCCCCCGGCGAGCCCCCCGTCAAGCAGAACAACCGCGACATCATGGAGCTGCAGCCCAGCTCGAGTGGAGGCGGAGGCGAGCCGACCGTCAGGGTCAAAGTCAGCACCAGCCCCGCCTTGGCGAAGCCCGTCGTCAAGGCCAGCGGCTGGATGCGCCTGAAAGGCAACACGGCTCCGGTGGAGGCCAGGAAGGAGGGGCTTAACAACAACGTCAAGGCCGTCTCTGTGGAGATGCTCTCCCAGGAGGGCAAAGGTCAGGAAGCAGGAGGGGGCGGGGATGTGGAGGAGGGCGGGGTGCCCAGCAACAATCCCCTCCGCAAGACGGACTCCTGCGACAGCGGCATCACCAAGAGCGAGCTGCGGATCGACCGGGCGGGGGAGGCGCGGACCCCCGCCGCGGTCACCCCGCTCCTCCACAGTCCCCTCCCCGGAGGACCGGGGTCCCCTCACCCGTTCTGCCCCGTGCCGGAGCAGGCCCTGCAGGCCGCGCTGCACCAGACCCGGCTGGAGCTCCGGGGCGACATCCAGACTCTGGGGGGCCGTATGGGCGCCCTGGAGAGTCAGGTGGCGGAAATCATCAAGCTGCTCTCGGACAAGAAGCGTCCGTCCTCCGGGGCGCCGGCGGCCTCCGCCACGCCCAAAACCAAAATACGACGGCAGGACATTTTCACCGTTTCTAGGCCTGTTTCTCCGGACTCGGAGAAGGACGATGGGCTCTGAAGAGAGCTCAACCAGTGGTGTGGAGGGAGAACCGGAGCACGCGGCACGTTGTTCTGCTACGATCGTGATCATCGGTTCAAGGGTTCCTGTCGGGGGGCATCCAGCGCCGTCGGCTCCACTTACGCCACTGGTCTGAAACAAACACTGGCTCCTCTAACATTTGCACACTGACTTCTATCTCCAAGTCACGCGAGAGTCCAGCACTCCAGCGTGACGCGGGTCCCGTTTTTTGTGATTGTACAGACGTCTCTATGCATGTCCAGCTGGATTCTGGCCTGCCAAAGACTGACCGTACTCATTGCCTGTATATTATGCAGTCGACTGCATGCGGAGTTTAAAGAGACCTTTTATTGAGCTACACTGTACATATGAATATTTTTCATTGATAATTTACTATGTGGACATTCAGGGTTTGCACACTGGTAGCACTATAGACATTGAATAACAAAAGGGTTTACTGGCAAAGGCATTGTGCATGGATTATTTATTAACAGAGATGAAATAGAAGCTTGATTGAAGAACACAGATTCTCAAATGTGATGAAGAAGCATCCCTCAGCACACGAAGGGACGCTTCTGGTATGTTTTATATGTCAATTATCAATTTTGCTTCTTATAATAATTTATATTTTTGATGACGGAGATGCCCTTGGCCTCAGTTAGTTGAAACCTTAAACGGTAATTTTGTCAGAATCCTCCTCGTGTCTATGCATCGCTCGGGTACGCCGCTTGAATATGATAATATCTTCTTTTGTTGTCATGTCGGTGAGTGTTTGTTTCTTCTTCTTCTGTTTGTTCCATTCCTCTGCATGAATCAGGGATGGCTGAATGCACTTTGGGTGAAGGCTTTTTGGGGGAAATAGCACGGAGTTCAGTTCACATGAAGGTCCACTCAGCACAGTGGCACGTAATCCCACACGCGGCCGTCTTAACAGCGAGCGTCGCGCTGAATCCCGTTAACCACAGAAGCTTCACCGCAAAAGAGCTCAAGTGATGCAAACAATGGAATACTGTACTTTTAACGACATCGGTTTTTCTAAAGCTGCATGCAAAGGAGTAGTTTTATGCTCCAGAGTGCGTACACACACACACACACACACACACACACACACACACACACACACACACACACTTCATGCACAGTGTCTGTTGACCCTGATGCCCCGCTGAGACTTTTCTTCTTCACAAAAGGCAGATGAGTCGTTTTCTGTCTGAAGTCGAGGTTTTTCAGGTCTTGTTGATGATTCAGACACTGCCCCCCCCCCAACACACACACACACACACACACACACACACACACATTGAATAAGGCAGAACACAGGTGTGCGGTGGCCATCATGGAAGACGTCATGTCACTCCTGCTCTGGTATGGACAGCGTGAGCGGATGCACTGGTGGCAGAAAACGGGCTGATGTGAATCAGAGGTTTCCCTCTTCTGGTGGCTGTGGATGGCTCGTTAGCTCGTTAGCTCGTTAGCTCGTTAGCTGCTGGATAAATGAACAGCTGGTTGGATTTCTTTTCATGCCTTTATTAAACAGCTAACAGGAGAGAGAGACGGGGAATGACGTGCAATAAACGTGGTCAGCATCCTGAAGCTCCAGCCCACCAGGGCGCCGCTGCCCGGCTTCTATACAGACAGCAGAGGTGCAAATACAAGAAAACATCATCTAATCCTCATCGGACTCCTGCCAGGATACTCGAAATAACCCAATCGGACCTCCGGTGTCAGGAGAGGACATTGGTAGATCGCTAGAAGTTCTTCGCCCTCTTTAACTCGCTCCACTCTGCGACAGCCTGCGTGACGAGGCGGACAGCAGGGATGTTAACATTGCAAGTCTATGCAGAGCTTGAAAGTAATAGATTTATGCTCATTATCCTCCTGTCGAGCTGTGGTCGTTGACCTTTTTGAGCACCCCAGATTCAGCACTGGGGACATTTTGACTCACAAACCCCCGATGCTGATCGATCATGAACTGTCTGCACCTCCTTTGTCACTTTTCAAACAGCTCCACATGAGCTGCGCGCTGTATGCTGCCATGTGGTTTCTTCTGTTGTTTTGTCTTCATAACCATCTGGTGACCCCTCGTCTGTTGAGAAGCGCTGCTGTAGGAAACACATCTATTATTCTGAAGGTTTGAAGGTGAGACCGAAAGAGGAGAGAGACGTGATCAGTCGTACGAATGTGTAACCTGTGCACACGCCGGACTCTCTCTACTCGAAGACGGTCAGTTGTTAATAAAACAGATGTGGGGAGAGAGACGTTAAAGCCCCGCCTACTTCTCCACCTGGAAACGTGGCGACGCCTCGTCCTGCAGGTCGTCTCCGGCCTAAAGTTTCGACTGATCCCTTAAATCAGAGCAGGACTTGAAGGCACCACGATCACATGATCTCTCATGGCGACCATTGAAAATGCAGATATTGTGAAGTCTGATGCCGGCATTCAGTGCTGAAGATACACGTCAACAAATGTTTTATTTTTCTTGGAGAAAAACCATAATCTCAAATGAAAAACATTGGTGTGAAAATGTCCCACCAAAGCACTTATTGTGCTGGAATTGAAACATCTGTCTCTGCTGGAAAATGATGAAGATCAATAACTTTGTCATGTTAATTGGCACAAAATGTCCCCATGAAGACGAGCTGAGACGCGAGGCGTCCGTCTCGATCTGATCAGCCTTTCCTCTGGACCGTCTACTTCTGATGGCTTCTGTTCTGCTGTTTTATTTAAATGTGCACACGAGCCTGTTTCTGCACACCTCACACTCTCCGTCTCTGCTGTTGGCCACTGAGCGGATCCCCTGCAAGAATCGGGGGCAAGTGCCTTCCTCAGGGACGCCTCGGCAGCAGGTTCAGGCACCTCTGGATCTACCGGATCACTTCCATGATGGCTGCCTCTGTACCCGTGTAGAGCAGCACGCCGGCATGCGTCTCATATCTGCAACACATATAAATATAGATCGAATATCATGCAAAGCTATGCAACAGTTGATTCTCTCACAGCTGTAAAGAGGCTCATCGTGTCAACAGGTGAGCAGGATAAGATCCTGATCACACATATATCTCAGTGTGTGTGTACATGAGATGAGATATCACTTATTTATATCCACCAGCCAAACTTAATGATGAAATCTAAGTCCATCTTCTGAGGAAAGTAGTGAGTCAGCCAGTTCAACACTTCACTCCCCAGAAGAACGAAACCGTGTTTGTTTTTTAACACGTTGAACGAGCTTTTCCCAGTAAATTCACCTCAAATCCCCGAAAAACACGGAACACAATCTGCACCAGAGTGCTGCATGTGACCGACTCACAGCAGCAGCAAATCTATTTTTTACGATTTCAGAGTAAATTATATCACATATCGAACAGAGTTATGAATAGTAAGCACGATATCAATGACTGATTACTTACATGCAGGTGTTTTAATGTCTAATTCTGGTTTTGTGGAAAGCCACTTTAAAACGTTTTCTTAAAATCAATGTATTGATTGTAATAATTCATTAGAAAAACATATTAGTAAAAACTCAAATTTCCCAAATGTATTTCATTTATTTATATTTCAAATGATTTTTTAAAGGTTTCTAATGTGTCTGCCCAGCAAACCAGAAATCTGACCAATCGAAGCTTTTAGTGAATTTATAAAAGTACAACAAACTGAAAAAACACAGAACGACCAAAAGAATTATAAACGGTTTAAAAAACACTTTTACATTTGAATTGAATGCTGATGTTCTATCTACATGTATAACTTTATTGATTGATTGAACACGTGAGCACTCCAGCCTCCGTACATGAACCACAGACTAACCAACCCTAACCAATATCGGGACAGATGGAGCCACTTTAGAAGTTTAGCAGGAAGTGATTCAGAATGAGCTGTGAGTAACATTAATATCTAGTGTGTGTGGGGGGGGGGGGGGGGGCACCACCTCTTCCGGTGGCTTCTCTCCAGTTTGAGAGTTTTTCTCTCAGTGAATTCGCCAGAAAACTTTGACATTTGTCAGCTTTTGCGAGCAAACTTTTTTTCTGTCGAGAGAATGAAGGGTGACCCCTGTGATCTGAGCCCTGCACTCCCTCACACACACACACACACACACACACACACACACACACACACACACCCTTCAGCGCAGGATTTTTCGGCTTTGCCACTTGAATGTAGAACCTCCCGTCCTCTCCTCTCCAGCCTGTCCCAGACCTTTCACTGGGAGCAGAGACGCTTTTTTGATTCTTCCTTTTGTTTCTGCTTTCCGTCTCGACACTAGAAGGAGGTCCTCTTGTTTCCTCTCTGACAAACGCCTCCTCTCTCTCTCGCTCTCTCGCTCTCTCTCCCTCTCGCTCTCTCTCTCTCTCTCTCTCTCTCTCTCGCTCTCTCTCTCTCTCGCTCTCTCGCTCTCTCTCCCTCTCGCTCTCTCTCCCTCTCGCTCTCTCTCTCTCCCTCTCTCTCGCTCTCTCTCTCTCGCTCTCTCTCTCCCTCTCTCTCGCTCTCTCTCTCTCGCTCTCTCTCGCTCTCTCGCTCGCTCTCGCTCTCTCTCTCGCTCTCGTTCTCGTTCTCTCTCGCTCTCTCGCTCTCGCTCTCTCTCGCTCCCTCTCTCTCGCTCTCTCTCCCTCTTTCGCGCTCTCTCTCTCTCTCTCGCTCTCGCTCTCTCTCTCTCGCTCTCTCTCTCTCGCTCTCCCTCTCTCCCTCTCTCTCCCTCTCTCCCTCCTCGGGGTGCTGATGATGATGTGCAGTCTTTGAGTCCCTCTCTCTGGAGACGGGGCGGGCCTCATCTATTAGAAATGATCCTTCGGCTTGATTCCATCCTGGATATTGCATCGAAGGCAAATGGAAGTCATTCCCCCTCGAAGAACAGATAGAATTTATACGGTTTGACTTATCTCACAATATCGAACCTGCAGACATTTTCATTTTTCATCAGCTTTAGCTCAGATAAAGTTACCGTGATTTTAATAAGCGGGGCCCTTTCTCTCTCTTTTCTACTGGAATGTTGTCAATTTCTACTGTTTTGTTGAAGCAGCACAGGAATCCCACTGACTGGTGTATTGTTTTACAGTTGCACATCTAAACTGTAATGTCAGAATAATAAACAGCCGTCTGGGATCCTCTCTCGCTGTCGCGCTGTCTCTGTCTGTGTTTCAGAAACAGCTTTCCTCTTCACTCACTGCCCGGAAGGAGCATTCAGTAATCAATGAGTTTATTGATGTGTATTGGCACCCAGCGGCAGCTGAAAGCAACACAAAGAGATGCTCTGCCGCAGGAGCAGCTCTTTACTTTGGTTGCAACCAAACGCTGACATTTTTAGGGAACCAAAATGTTACAATTAACTTTAATGAATTGAAAACACATCATGCTGTGTTGAAGAAGACTTGAAACTGGAGATTGAGACATAAACTCATGTTTACAATGTTTACTGAGGTAATAAATCAAGAGAGAAGTAGAGTCATTTTCTCACAGACTTCTATACAACCAGAGGAGTCGCCCCCTGGTGGACACTAGAGAGAATGCAGCTTTAACACATGAAGCACTGACTTGACTTCCAGAACCAGAAGTTACAGCCTGATCGAGACTTGTGTTTATTTATGATGTGGATAAAGTAATGCCACCTTTCAAAATGACCGAACTGTTGAATTAACACCTTTCTAAAACAGTTTAAACTAAAGTGAACATTGTAAGCGTGATGAAGAATGTCTGCATATTCTCTCTCTTGTCACTAAAACATTTACTGGCAATGAGAAACAAACCCGTCAACCCTGAAATGTTGATAGAAGTTAGTGCACAGTTGCTTATGAACCTAAGTTAGTAGAATCTGTTGCCGTGCAGATATTCTCAGTTCTGCAGGAGAAACGCATGGAAATCATTTTGGATTGAGTTTATTCATTCTGAACTTGGACAATTGGATTCTCTGCAGCTTCTTATTACGCCAGCTGTCAGACATCACACACGGATTTAGAAAGAAAACTTCTTGAAAAGTGACTTTTGCAGCTCAACCCCTCAGTGATCTTCTTTGTTCTCCTTCCTCCTCTCAGCCGCTTCCTCGTCCTCAATCTCACTTTTCTTCCATTTCTGTCTTTGTGACCAGAATTGATATTTCAGGCTCCCGGCCTGCAGCTTTCTAAGAGGTTCAGAGAAAAGTGAAATAATAATCTCTAGTTTAACACCGCACAATCTCATTAAGGCAACTAGAGACCAGGAGACGCACCGTTTTACCCAAACTGACCCCGTCAGCTTGGGATGCTGACAGATTCTCTTGGAAAACATATTTAATTGCTGCTGCTGGAGAAGGATTCCTCTCGCTGCAGCAAACTGTGGAAGCGAAGGTGCTTTGAAGCCCATTTACCGCCGAATCGTTTCTTTTTAGTGTCGATTGAGAAGTTATTACCTCCGTGTGAGTCGACGAGTTTCAAAACCAAAACAGCTGTGGTAAAATCAGTGCTTTTCACTAATTCCAGCGTTTATTGTAATTATGGTAATTAGATTGTTCTGTAAATAACTGCACGTCTTTTATTGTTGAACTCCACAAGGCTTCCGTTTCATCATCGCACTGCTCACCAATGACTGAATCCTCTGAAAGGAAGTGAGTGTGTATCCGGGCAGGAGAGACCATGAAACCGTCAACGAAGGTTTCTAACCTGAGGTCCATGACCTCCTCTGGGAGCTCAGAGGGAGACAATGACTCATCGGAGACCATTTACTCTAGAGCTTATATTTACATGCATTCATCTATTTCAGATTGAGACCATAAACTCGTGTTTACAATGTTAACTGAGGTAATAAGTCATTTTCTCAGAGACTTCTATACAATCTGACTTCTTTTTGCGACCAGAAGCGTCGCCCCCTGCTGGTCAGTAGAGAGAAAATGAGTTGCAAGACAAGCTAACCGATGCGGAGCGGCCATGTTGTTAACGTGCATAGTGGGAAAGGAGAGAAGCACTTCACTGAGCCGTTCATCACAACAAAAATAAATAGTACGACAACAAAGCTACAACAATTTGGGACTTTCTTGACGTGCAAAAATGATCTTTTAAATGTACAAACGTGTAATTTATGGCAGAATTCAAACAGGATCCAACAAATATTTGACTTTTGTCGTTGACTTCTGGTAATTTGTTTCTGAAATAAGGGGGGCACCGGAAGGAGAGGGGCTTCGTCTCTCTATTGTTGTATCAGCCCGGCAGTTACACACCTGAAATACATCCATTGACACCTTCCAGGCCAATCATAACAACCATAAGTCGTGGCCTGGTCGGAGGCGGCGTGGGCGAAGCTTGATTGAGCAACTCGCTTTTGCTGGCTGGAAGTTCTAAACACAGCATTTGTTTTTGCAGCTGTGGAATCATGGAAATAATTTAACAATTTCTTTGTTGTATTTTGAACAAAGCAGCAGAATCTGCTTTCTGTTAAATGGAACTATTTGACTTTTTACTTCTTTTAGAGTTTGTTTAGTTTGCATGATTTACATTTACGGTTAATGAAAAGTCACACTCGCTACATAACCAACTCATTCCAACTGTACTAAACGGGAAAGAATATTGAATTGTGACAAAATAAATAACAGACAAAGGGAGAATTATATTTACTGAACAATATATTTTACAGAAAAATCAGATATGATCACATTTCTAAAAAGTAAACATAAAATACTTGCGAGCAGAATAGAACAAAACATACGAGCACAAACAAAGATTTCCTGTTTTTTGCTAAATATATATTTTAAGAGCATCCGAAACTGAAGCAGTTGGCCTTTACGTTCAGATTTTTCCCGGCAGTCATTAAAAAGGTAAACCGGGGTAAATATGTATCATTTGAATAGCAATATAATGTGTGCACAAGATGTACGCTCAAATGACCATTTATAGGGTCATGAAGTCATAACAGACTCACTTTGTTGCTGTAAATCTAAAGGTCTAAATCCTCCCCCACAACCCCTTATACCCCCCCCCCCCGTACTTTAAGCATCAGCATTGATGCCCATCGGCCTCCTCATGTTATTCAAGAAAATGATTTATTTTTTTGTTCAAACTATTCTTTGTATCACCCTCCATGTAATTATCATATTACCAGTAAATGATTGTATAGAGTGGTGCTGGTCAGACAGATGTTCTACACTCGGTGGTGCTGGTCAGACAGATGTTATACACTCGGTGGTGCTGGTCAGACAGATGTTCTACACTCGGTGGTGCTGGTCAGACAGATGTTCTACACTCGGTGGTGCTGGTCAGACAGATGTTCTACACTCGGTGGTGCTGGTCAGACAGATGTTCTACACTCGGTGGTGCTGGTCAGACAGATGTTATACACTCGGTGGTGCTGGTCAGACAGATGTTATACACTCGGTGGTGCTGGTCAGACAGACTCCACAGTCACATCTCAGGGCCACGGGGTAGGTGAAGGTGGGCTCCACGTTTGGCAGACAGTTGGGCAGTTTCACAGAGACCAGACGCGTCTCGTTGTAGGTACAAACCCTCTGGTGGGACTCGATGAAGGGCGTGTCCATGACGGGCTTCTGCTCATACAAACAGACAACAAAATAGTCTGAACAACCTTTTCTCCTCAACTTTGATGATGCTCTGCTGTTGTTGATGTTGGTTCTGGACATTTCATTCTTCTCTACAGAATTTGGTGTGAACTAGCTGGGCGGCCGTATTAAAGATGTATAGCTCCCACACATTAACTGCACCATTAATGTATAAAATAACAAATATAATTATTTTAGTTTGGGACTCTAATCATACATTTTATTTATTTTTTGTAATTTGCTGTGTATGAATCGAAAGGGGACTGCACAAAGCCATTTAAAAAGACTCTGTGTAGAAAGCTTTATTATTTTTTACATATACATAGATTTATAAAACGGCCGTAATAAACTCAACTTTCAGCACTAAAGATCACCCGCTCATCAGGAAACCTGCTCTCCAGCACCTCTAGTGGCCTAAAGCCACCAGTTTACCGTTAATGACTATTTCTCATGTCACAGTAACCCGACGTGGAAACAAATCCACCTCATTAGACTTTTCACATTTGAAATGAAGTCATTTGTTTTGCTCATCGTACTTTGCAGACAGTGAACCTCCGGTGAAGCTGTTTGGAGGGAGAACTGTGACACATCTGCAAAGCTCCGTTCATCGCTCGTAGTGTCGGCGTTCCGGGGATTTAATCTAATTCTGCCGTTGCAGTCATTTAAAGTTCTCTGTCATAACTTGAGTGCACAGAAGGTGGAGGTTGTACATCCTGAAGCCGGGTAGTTGTAATTAGAGCCTCCTGCACAGCAGCGGCTCCAGCGCAATAACAACGCAGAGAGAGTCACGAGCCTCCTAATGCCTGCTGTCACTGAACACAATGCACCAGATGAAAGTGAGATTCCGCAGCATTTCTCTTTTCTTTCTGGAATCAGAATGCGGCAACTTATGAAATCCTGTGCGTTGATGCACTTGAGGCGTTGTTGAGAAGGCATTCAAATCTCTGGATTCCACCGCCGCCTTTTTCTCATTCTTGCGGAACGTTAACTCAATGTTCAGTGCGAGCTGCTCCACAAGCCCTCCTGTCCTCCTCCGACCCGATGCAAGATTTATGGATTTCACTCAGCCCCGCGTGAGTATGTGACCAAAGAGTCAGTTATTATCAACACACAATGGGCTTTTCCTCTGGCATGGATGTGTCTGGTCTAATATTCATGCATCTACTCTCTGTGGGACCTTAACCTCATGTCCCCCCCCCCCCCCTGCCTACCTCCCAGGTCTCACAGCGCCCCCAGCAGGCGTCGGTGGTGACGTGCACCCCCCCGCAGCCGGGCTTCCTGGCCAGGAAGGTGAACTCCCGGACAGCGCAGCCGATGAAGCACCGCAGCTTGACGGCCGACGCCCGGGGGAGGGAGTCCGGCTGCAGAGAGATCCAGAGCAGCAAGAGCAGCAGCCCCGGCCTGCTGGAGGTCAGAGAGGCAACACAACACAAGCACCTTTCTTTAAAGTGTGTTCAAGAGGGGTTAAAGCTTCAGGTAAAAAAAAAAAAAAAAAAAAAAGGTTTCAAATAGGCTGGAAAGGTGTCAGTGACTTGCTCAAGGGCACTAAAGCAGGGCAGAGACAGAATCCCAACCAGCTCCAGGCCTTAGACTAAAAAGAAAAGGAGTGTTCTTAGTACTTCATGGCTTTCTGAACCACAGATTCTGGGGTCTGTTGTGTCTCATTCAAGATACTAAACTAGTGTTCTTGTGTGTGTCACTTATTATGAGCTTCTGTATGTTATAAACTGTTTATTGAAGATTGTGCTGCTGAAGTTGAGCTTGTTTAACACTCAGCTGGTTTTAGACAAACAAGGTGGACTGGATCTGGGTTGCCTCTGCAGCTGATGCTGCTGTTTAATAAGCAGACGAGTGACGTTAATCTGACTTTAACTTCCATCTCGATGGTAACGAGACATTTGACAACTAGAGCGCCACAATCAGGACGTCCCGTACAAGGTCTAGTCCTGTAAACTGGTCCCAGTCTGGCAAACAGGATAGGAAGCGTTTCGAGGACTTTATGCTGAATAAATGAACTGTTATTGAAATATAACAACGCATTCTGTGGTTTTAAAGTTATGAAATCATGTGATTCTTCTCTTGAAAGAAGAAAGTAAGGATATTAACCTGCAGAATGAGCTCACTGAGGTTGCATCGCTCCCCTTAGTTTCCCTCGGTGACTGTTTCACTGTAGAGTCAAAGGTCGGTGAGAGTTATAAATACTGTCACAGCTGCATGTTTGATGACAGCCCAGTGCTTCAAGAGACCACACAAAGGTTGACAAGCTTTACAAAATAGCTGGTGTTGACACAACTTTGGCCAGAATTAAAGTAATTTGCGGTCGATACATTATAGTGGCCCTCAGCTCCGGCCCCTATCGCACAAGGTTTGTGAGAGCTGCAGTAAATCTCTCTCCACAGGCTTTTTACATGTAAACCGAAATCTCATCACAAGATCCATTCAGTCGCTGTTCTAGAGCGTTTGGTCACATTAACATCTAGTTGTCAAATGTCTCGTTACCATCTTTGACAACAGATTCAAAACATGAAAAGACAAAGTGCAAAAGAAACATAAAAGGACATTTAAATACAGTTAAAAGGTCAAAGATGTAGCTTTAAAAGCTGAGTCCATTCTTGACCTCGGAAACAGCAGATGGGTGAAAAAATCTCACCAAAAGCTTTTGATCATGTCACGTTTAAAAAACCAAGTAAACAACAGGTAAACACCAGGTAAACAACAGGTAAACACCAGGTAAACACCAAGTAAACAACAGGTAAACACCAAGTAAACAACAGGTAAACACCAAGTAAACAACAGGTAAACACCAAGTAAACAACAGGTAAACACCAAGTAAACAACAGGTAAACACCAGGTAAACAACAGGTAAACAACAGGTAAACACCAGGTAAACACCAAGTAAACACCAGGTAAACACCAGATACACAACAGGTAAACAACAGGTAAACACCAAGTAAACAACAGGTAAACAACAGGTAAACACCAGGTAAACACCAAGTAAACACCAGGTAAACACCAAGTAAACAACAGGTAAACAACAGGTAAACAACAGGTAAACAACAGGGGAAGAATAGCACTCTATCAGAAGCAGTGAAGCAGAATTCACTCACCATTGTGACTTCTGTCTTTGCTGGGTCATCTGTGAACTGTTGGATTTCTACAATGAAATGCAAACGTCACGCGACAGTTCATCCGTCTGACGCCTGCAGTCGGTTCTGAAGTCGCTATTTGGCCGCGTGGCTGGAGGACAAGAACCTCCTCAGACCTGAACCACCTGCTGACGGATCTGACGGGACTAGCCGGGGCCTTTTTATCATCTGGTGTCCTGCCACTCAGTCTCCCCCCCCCCCCCCCCATGCCCTGGAGGCCCTTCTACCTGTCGCTGCTCATTTAGTTCACCCACCGGCTTGTTACCACTCCATTAGCTTGATTAGGGGGAAAGAGTCTGCCCTGTTGTTCATACTCATCCACACGGAAGATAGAGAGGGGGGGGGGGCAACATACTCGAACACAGTGCCTACCTGTGTCTACTCAATCATCCAAGCTCAATTAGCCGGCTCCACAGTCAGAACCTGCTCCTGTTCTCACATGCCGACTGTAATGACTTCACCCCTGAGCTCTGACACTCGCTTTACTTCACCATCCTGTTCATTATGTCCTTTCTCTGTAGCCAGTGGACAAGGATGCATGTGTCAGGAGGAGGAGGAGGAGGAAGCGCCTCATCAAGAAATTACCTTTCGTGGGGGGGGGGGGGGGGGCCTGCGGGCAGCGTGTGGGGCCAACCGGAGCAGAACTGCTCTCAAGTTGCTCGGGGAAAGTAAAGTTGAGGCCGAGCAATTAAAGTTAGATTAGAGGAAACACAGTTGAGGAGGATGAGCCGGGAGACAGGTTCACGCTCGTCCTGTCCTGCTCACTGTCGGGGGGGGGGGGATAACAGGGAGGATTACAAGCACGCTAATTGTAATCCAGTATAAAAGGAAGTAAGCCTGGATTTCCACACTCCTGCTCTACGGCGCAATTATTGTCCACTTTCAAATGAAAGATTTGTTCTTTAGGTTTGAGCTTTATTTTTGTCATTACTTCATTAACTTCATGGGGACATACTTAGTTTAATGAATTAATTAGTTTTAAAAGAAGCAGCTCCAGGTCTGAGGCCAGTGTCTTGCATAAGCGATGGCAGGAGTCCTACTTCAGCCAACATGCACGCATCTTCAGTGAGATAAGATCCCATTCGAATATTAGAATATATATACTGAGTACATGTAGAACTCTGCAAGGACAGAGCCGCAGCCGAAATGTCAGCTTGTTGATGTGAGGGAACATGGCTGACAGACAACATCTCCATGTGTCTTAGAAAGGTGTTGGTGCATCGGGCAGCAACAAAAAACGGCTTCAATCACGAGCTTGATTCCTTCGTCACCATGGAAACAGTGAAAACAATCTCCCCTCAAGCGTGGGCAGATTATGAGACAATGAGCACAGACCGCCCCACCACCTCTCCTACACCGGAGTAAGACGCAGACTGCATAGTTGTTTACACTCTTTTTGTTGTCTTGTGGCTCTTTGTTGTCTTGTTGTGTCTCTTTGTTATTTTTTTGGGGAGTTTTTCGTTATTTTTTGTCCGTGGTTGTTTTGCAACTTTTTGTTGTCGTCTTGTGTTGTTTTGTGTCTCTTTGTAGTTGTCTTGTGTCTCTTTGTAGTTGTCTTGTGTCTCTTTGTAGTTGTCTTGTGTCTCTTTGTAGTTGTCTTGTGTCTCTTTGTGTTGTTTTGTGTCTCTTTGTAGTTGTCTTGCATCTCTTTGTGTTGTTTTGTGTCTCTTTGTAGTTGTCTTGCGTCTCTTTGTGATCAGGTTGCGTCTCTTTGTAGTTGTCTTGTGTCTCTTTGTGTCTCTTTGTAGTTGTCTTGTGTCTCTTTGTGATCAGGTTGCGTCTTTTTGTAGTTGTCTTGTGTCTCTTTGTGATCAGGTTGCGTCTCTTTGGAATTGTCTTGTGTCTCTTTGTGATCAGGTTGCGTCTCTTTGTCGTTGTTTTGTGTCTCTTTGTGTTGTTTTGTGTCTCTTTGTAGTTGTCTTGCGTCTCTTTGTGATCAGGTTGTGTCTCTTTGTCGTTGTTTTGTGTCTCTTTGTGTTGTTTTGTGTCTCTTTGTAGTTGTCTTGTGTCTCTTTGTGATCAGGTTGTGTCTCTTTGTGTTGTGAAAATAAAGCTATCTTTCACACTTAGAGCGGATTTAAGAATGAAACAGAAGCTCTCAAGAGGCGTATAGTTATATCAAAGCAATAGTTTATTTATCAACAGAGTTATTCAGCCCAGCAATTAAACATGCATGGGTGCTAATGGTTGCACTTCTCAGAGATTCACCATGAGACACACTTGGACACGGCAGTGTGAAGCTTAATATAGGGTTCCTCCCCTTGATGTCCATTTGTCAAAATCAAAGATGCAGGCGTGGCACATTTGTATGTGTATGACACCTGGGTGGAGACCTGAACGTCCGTTCACATTGGCCCCTCCCAGAAGGCGTTTTCTTCTATCAGTGTGTGTGAAATGTTGCATGAGAGCGGACCTGTGAAGCAAGTTGTGAAGAAGAGGGGAGACTACTTAGGGCGTTGTCCCTGCATCTCTCTGTCTATTGTTCCTTCCTTATCTCTCTAAAGATGGCGGCCTGTTCCTTGTGGCGCAGTTAAGTCAGTAATCTCCCTCCTGCTGCTCCCTGGCCCTAGCGTGTGCTGTGGGCACTGTATGAGTGGTTAATAGAGCTGCATAAGCTAATGGTTATTAAAACTACAAATATGCTAGTGATCAATTAAACTGTATATAAGCTAGCTGCTAATTAAACTGTATATAAGCTAGCTGCTACTTAAAGCTGCATATAAGCTAGTTTTTATCAACATTTGTCATTGTTTTGTGTCTCTTTGTGTTGTTTTGTGTCTCTTTGTAGTTGTCTTGCGTCTCTTTGTGATCAGGTTGTGTATCTTTGTCGTTGTCTTGTGTCTCTTTGTGATCAGGTTGCGTCTCTTTGTCATTGTTTTGCGTCTCTTTGTGATCAGGTTGTGTCTCTTTGTAGTTGTTTTGCGTCTCTTTGTGATCAGCTTGTGTCTCTTTGTAGTTGTCTTGTGTCTCTTTGTGATCAGGTTGCGTCTCTGGAGTTGTCTTGTGTCTCTTTGTGATGAGGTTGCGTCTCTTTGTCGTTGTTTTGTGTCTCTTTGTGATCAGCTTGTGTCTCTTTGTAGTTGTCTTGTGTCTCTTTGTGATCAGCTTGTGTCTCTTTGTCGTTGTCTTGTGTCTCTTTGTGATCAGCTTGTGTCGCTTGTGGCTCCTTCTTATAGCCGTTGTGAGTCTCTTGGTGTCTCCTCTTTGTGTCTCTGACGCTCTAGGCCCCTGGCTCTGTGCCCAGTAGGCCCGTTCCATCCAATCCATACATGCTCTTAAGGTCCACTTACTAACTTGTTCTGGAGCTCTTGACCAAGTCACACTACCTTCATCTTGTAAATGACGTTTGCTCAGTTGTCATCGAACCGTATATTTTCAAACTTTTAGCACTTTAAGGGGTTTGAAACTCATCCTTGTTTCCTTGGGGAAAATAAATGACAAACCACTGCCACTGAGCTCGGGCAAGGCACTATTCTCCCCATCAGCCCCAGTAGAGCAGCCCAGTAGCCTGCAGTCAAAGATGTGGGGAACACTGAACAGCCCATTATGAAACATTCATCGAACGTATGAATAAAGACGAAAACACGAGACAGCCTGCAGACGGCTCAGCAGTACGGTGATGCTGTGCTGACCTCTGGTGGTCACCAGTAGTACTGATACTCACCTGAGCACCATGTGAGACATGTTGCAGGAGTTTAATCAGTTCTTATACTTTGTGATCACTTTGCTCATAATGAGTTCATTGTTCTTGTTTTACATTGAATGTTATGTTTGTTTTAGTTTTACTCGACACACTGTGGACGCCCTCATTTCTTATTGATCTTTTTGACAAATCTTCTTTTCAAGAGCGTCTGAGGAAACGATATCTAGTTTGGTACTTTGCTCCTCGGTTAGGACCCTGGAGCTGCATAACCAGCCTGTGTGAACTTCGACCTCCGTGTCAGCTCGTTAGCAGTCGAGTGCACCCTGGGAAACATAAGGATACTTATATTTTTGTCAAATAGTTTGTGTTACAGTGCTAAACAATTTGCATGTATTGCGATAATATTTTATAGTTTCAGCCTAAAATGCATCATTTCCTTCTTGTATGACAACTCCCGACAATTCCCTGGGAGAATTATTTAAGATTCAAAAATTTATTTCGGTTATATTGTTAATGAAACACATTCATTGAAAAGGTGCAAGATTGTACTAATTAATAGAGCATTTTTCTTTTTACTTTATTTTCATATTATTCTGATATTTTTCATTGTTCTATTTTAGATATTTTATTTTTTCACTCCTCGGACATTTAATTTAAAGGATTTTAATACTTTGTTCAGCCAGCCTTTTTATGAAACAACATTTTTACTCAATCAGACGCTTTTCTGCGTCTTCTCTTAAGTTTATATTCTGTTTCAATCGTGTGAATGAACGAGAGAAGGAGAAAGTTGCATTCAGGTTCCCAGGTCTGAGATTTGTTTCAGAGTCAGCTCAGCTGACATTAAACTTCGGGTCACACTCGCACTTGTTGGAGCTGCACTTTCAGCTCGGGTGACACCCACCAGTGATGGGGGGGCTTGTGTGTGTTGAACCCTGACTGCTTTCTATATTTAGTCTCCCACTGAGCTTTTTTTTTCTTTGCCCGGCACCGGCATGGCTCCGGCTTCTCCGGTAACAGTCCGGCCGGCCTCTGGAGCTCTGCAGACGGCAGATCTGTCAAACTGCGCTTCAGGTTTCATCTCCACCAACGACCACAGAGCAGAATCTCTTCCTCCACATTGGGAATCATTACTGGCCCGACCTGCATCTCCGCTGCATCTTTCATTCACTGCTGCATGTAAGTACGGGTCACTCTTTAAATGTTGTATTTACTTTAACACCAACTAACAATACATTCAGTAGTAAAGCATCCATTGGCTCTTGACTGAAGCGTTACACAGTCCTGCTGTAAGTGATCTCAGGTATTATGATGTGATCCACCCCTCGTGTTCCCTCTGCCCTGTTTGTTCTTTCAAAGACTGATTCCTCATCACAGACTCGTTAAACCTGCAGGGCAGCCGCTTGTTGCGTGCGTTGTTAAAACAAGTCCTCTGTTCTTCCTCAAGGACTCATTCCACGGCTCAACTGAACTGATCTGAAAGCAGCCGCACACACACACACACACACACACGCACGCACGCACGCACGCACGCACGCACGCACACACACACACACACACACACACACACGTGTTCCCTGCTGCTATTTCTGTCTCCTGACAGCTTCACAACAGCGACTCTATCTCACATTCCTGCACTTTGTACACTTGATAATATGAAGCAGCGATCGGGTCAGATGTAGTAGAAAGAACGAGCCGTTAATGTCATATCATGCACGAATAGATTCTTTGATTACATCTTCAATCTAATTAAAAGGGCGTTTTATAGCGTCGCCCCTCATTTAACACACAATCACTTGCTCCCCACTTTGTTTTATGAGGAGCGCTTTGATGGGGAAGTGATGGGCTGTTATTTGAGGAACTGAGAATCGCATCTCTAACAGTGACTGAGAGTTCTTTTGTTTGGCTTTCAGGCTTCTTTACTGATTTTAAACTACAGAGAGTGATTATCATGCCACGTTGCTCCACTTCTTAAGATGCAGGGCTCACTGCACCACGACACCAGTCCACACTGTGGATCCTCCGTCTCACATCCTTTGCAGTCACTTCAGTGTAAGATAGAGGAGAGTAATCAGATGGATGATCTTCTCTGGACCTCATGTCCATTCTTTTTCAGTGTTTCAGTGTTTGTGTAACCGTTGCTTTCTGGTGGAAAGATGTTTCCGATGCCAAAGCCTCACCACAGATCTTTGTTTAGTGTTCTGTCTTCATGTGTCTTCATCTCTGAGAACAAAGATTGTGTTGCAGGCCTGTTAATGCACGCTGCCCCGCTGCTAAAGCAGATGAACAACATTGACACAACCCACCTATGCAGAACTGTTAAGCTCACCACACTGGATTAGACACGCCGCCCACGATGCATGGTGCTGTGACCTGCTTTGATGGCATACACATCCCAGCCCAAAGGTCGGAGCAGCAGGCTGCTGGCCAGAAGGTGCGGATCAAGACCATTCTGGAAAGGCTGGACAGGGACCATGACCAACACCTGGCTTTCTGCATGTGACTTCACACTGTTGGCTGATTTTCTTGTGCAAAACTGTAGGAATCCGTCCAAAGACAGTGAGAAATGGCACAAAGCATAGAGTCTCTATCTTAAGAGCTTCTTTGTTGCGTGATCTCATGGTGATGTCCAGATATCATGCACGTCAACACTCACGTCTGTGTTGCGTTTACAGTGAAGTGAAAGCAGAGATGGCCTCTCCCCCTTGTTCACTGTTATCACATCTTCCAGGGTGTGTCTGGGAACACTCTGTGTGACAGGTTCAGCAACACACACGCTGATGATTTATTGGCCGAGCTCAGACAAAGACCTGCTGGAAATCATGAAGAGAGAAGCGGTGAGGGACGGAGAGAGTTGTTGTAGCAAAGTGAGTCATGACATTGACATTGAGAAGGAACCAGCGGTCGAGGAAGTTGTTGTCTTTGTCGAACCTGAAGCTGCAGGGGAATGTGTCAGACGTGGTTTGTTGACATCGGCTCTACAAACTTCTGGATGTCGCAGCGTTCGTCCAGAGTCATTCAAATCTGTCCTGGACTGTGTCGGTTACATTTTAACACTTCAATTCAGTTTAGCTTCACTCAATCCCGTCTTACTTCCATCTCATTCCTCACTGCTCCAAGAGGGGAGTTCATGTGAGGGTTGGGATGTTGAGGGGTGGGTGGTACCTACATGTGTTGGAGGAGCGTGGGAAGTTCTTTGGGCCCGGCTTCTTTATTCTACATAACAAACATACAATGACACATGTAGCTCTTGTAAGCCTGCTGTTAGGTGATCTGTTAAATCAGCTGACTCATGCAGCTTTGAGGTGTGGCCATTGATGGAATGCATCGCTCCCTCTTCCTCCAGCCTCCCCTCAGGCTGGTGCTGTGAACCACAGTAACGTGTGCGCCTCAGCTGGACGCATACATGCATGAATGTGTATTTGAAAAGCATTCACTGCTGGTGTCGTGGTCTCATGACGTCCCCCTCCCTCTGCTTTTTCCACAACAGTGCGCCATGTGTTTCACTGCCTCTGCCTTGTTGCTACAATTAGAGCTGCCAGGAGAGACTTGTGACTGAGTCACGGGCTCGCGCTCTGTTTCGGTCCCTTGCTCTTCATTCTGTCTCGTACTCGGAATGTTCTTGTTATTCTAGTTCGAGTCTGACTTTATCAGATGAGTCCCGTGACTCCCATTCGTGGCTCTCGGTGGGTCTTGTTGCACTCCTGTCAACGTGACGTGTGTGATCAGTAACAATGTGGTCTACAGTAGTAGATTTGTAATATTGAAGAATATTCGCTAATTCGACGATGAACATATTTTACTACAAATTATTCACAATAAAAGTCACCCAGTTTTTTTCTAAAGCTTTTATTCTGAAGCTGCAAAATCAGGAAAGTTTGTGTTTTCATCAGCAGTAATTCAACAACAGGATCCCAGTTCAACGGAGATCTGATCTCGGAGCGCACACACTTGACACTTAACGTTTCTTGCCGTCATCGGATGACAAAAGAAAAGTGCGACCCACTACGGCCTTACTTGGACTTCTTATTTCCTTCTCTCCTTACCTCCCTCCCTCTCTTACTCTCTCCCTTGTCCTCTCCCCCCGTCAGCAGCTGACATGAAGCCTTGGGATAGCTCACATGCCGTGCTGTAGCGGTTTCACCCCCACATACACAATCCGCGTGTCCGTGTGCGTGCATTGATGCCGGAGGGCGGTCGTCCACTTCCTGCACGTGTTCCTCCTGTAGGACTCTTGTAGAGGTTGAACAGCAGCACGGGACTAACCTCGGTCAGACCTGTGCTTTTGTTTGAGTGCACTTGAAGGACAGATGCATTGTGACCATCAGGCTGATCGAATGATTTCATTTGAGCACAGAGCAGCACCCTTCGTCCAGCACTCCGAGGAAACCGACAGAATGTCTCTCATTGCTCCAGAAACGATGATGAACTCGCTCCAAACTATCTTAGAAGTCTTTCCTGCTGCTCTGTTGAAGAACGGCTTTCTTTGTCTTCAATGATGCAACTGTTCAACTTGTGGGGCTTTGTCCTTTCCTTCAGTGTGATCCGTGTTTGTTAACCGTGACAATGGTCTCGACCCTTTTGTTGCCTTGTAAAGCAGTTTACATCCTGGCACGTGGCTGCATGTGTGTTTGATGTGCTGCATTTTTGTTTGACCTGTGGCCTGTCTGTGGGTGTAGAAGATTATAAACAGCTAATCCAGGAGCTTTTCCATGATTGTTATGATGATGATGTGATTACATGTCTTGTGCATTGTTAAATAAACAATACAATAACAATGAAACGTCTTCAGATCGGTCGACTCCGTCCATCTGTCGGCCAATCACAGATCTGACTGATTTAAAGAAGGTTCTGAGACGAACGCTACATGTTGTTGTGCATTGTTTGTAAGTCATGCAGAATATCCTGGGATGATGCTGGTTGCAGGAAATTCTGTCTTTGCAACATTGCAAACATTTTTCAAATCTATACTGTTCTGATCATTTACTGTTTTATTGTTTCATGCATGCTTTTAAATGCAACGTCTCAAATGGTGCAGACGTCTATACGTCAAAGTGTGATTTTGTTTGTGCGTATTGTTGATCTGACTTCGTCTGAAAGCTCTGAGGTTATCTTCATGATGGTGTATCTATCATTAGTCCTGCTTGTGCTGAGTGGTGTTGAAGTTATTGAAGTCTGCTATCGTGATTATGGCAACAATGCCACTGTAATGAAATCAGGTGATTCTAATTTTGAGATGAATACAAACAAATATATCATTTGTGATCCTCTTGATTGAGTAGCAGAAGGAAGTCCGCTTTAAGAGCCCGAGTCGTTCAACATGGTGTCATCACACCTTTAATGAGAGGTTGATGTTACGCGCCACTCTTTAAGCTGCGCTGGACAGCAGTAACACTGACTTCTGTCTCTTCCTGTCAGAGTGGTGATAACACTGATTTCTGTCTCTTCCTGTCAGAGTGGTGATAACACTGACTTCTGTCTCTTCCTGTCAGAGTGGTGATAACACTGACTTCTGTCTCTTCCTGTCAGAGTGGTGATACCACTGACTTCTGTCTCTCCCTGTCAGAGTGGTGATAACACTGATTTCTGTCTCTTCCTGTCCGAGTGGTGATAACACTGACTTCTGTCTCTTCCTGTCAGAGTGGTGATAACACTGACTTCTGTCTCTCCCTGTCAGAGTGGTGATAACACTGACTTCTGTCTCTTCCTGTCAGAGTGGTGATAACACTGATTTCTGTCTCTCCCTGTCAGAGTGGTGATAACACTGACTTCTGTCTCTCCCTGTCAGAGTGGTGATAACACTGACTTCTGTCTCTCCCTGTCAGAGTGGTGATAACACTGACTTCTGTCTCTCCCTGTCAGAGCGGTGATAACACTGACTTCTGTCTCTCCCTGTCAGAGTGGTGATAACACTGACTTCTGTCTCTTCCTGTCAGAGTGGTGATAACACTGACTTCTGTCTCTCCCTATCAGAGTGGTGATAACACTGATTTCTGTCTCTTCCTGTCAGAGTGGTGATAACACTGATTTCTGTCTCTTCCTGTCAGAGTGGTGATAACACTGACTTCTGTCTCTCCCTGTCAGAGTGGTGATAACACTGACTTCTATCTCTCCCTGTCAGAGTGGTGATAACACTGACTTCTGTCTCTTCCTGTCAGAGTGGTGATAACACTGATTTATGTCTCTTCCTGTCAGAGTGGTGATAACACTGACTTCTGTCTCTCCCTGTCAGAGTGGTGCCATGCTGCCGGGAGGCTGTGGATGAGAAAGCATGTCGTCAGACTTGTACTGCAGAGATGACCTGGTGGAGAGGGGCTCCATCCCCCTGGACATCGACAACATCCACATGCTGCTGCAGGGTCAGTCTATCCACACTGCAGTACAGACAACAGCACGGTGTTCCTGACCGCTTCTTACTGACCGGTTCAGTACTTTAACGTCACTGTTTTAGTTTCTGTATTGTTCTCTGTGCTTTGAATACTTGAGCTGAGGTCATGCAACTGCAAAAAAAGAAAAGCTCCGTGTATTGATTTCAATGTCTTATCATTGTTACCGCGTCAGCATAATAACTATGAAGCCGTAACGCGTCTCACTCAGCTGAGCAGTGTGATGACTCCGTCTCGGTTCACTGCTGGCTCCGTCCTCTTTCACTTTTGTCCCTTTTTTCTTTGAGGTCATGTTCGGTTTCATGTGCTGAAACTGAACCGCTGCTCTCAGAGAGACATGAGTCATTTTACAAAGAGCCATCAGGAGGAGGAGGAGGAGGAGGAGGAGGAGGAGGAGGAGGAGGAGGAGGAGGAGGAGGAGGAGGAGGAGGAGGAGGAGGAGGAGGAGGAGGAGGAGGAGGAGGAGGAGGAGGAGGAGGAGGAGGAGGAGGAGGAGGAGGAGGAGGAGGAGGAGGAGACACGTCTCTCGCTCACTAACTCGCTGCTTCTCGGGGTGGTTTTGAACATGCGAAGCTGTGCCGGTCATTTGATCCTGTTCTCCTGCCTGAACAATAATCAGTTCTGCATATTACAAGCTGGGTTTAACGGGTGTGTCACTTTATCTGTAAGACATTTCATCTCAAAATCCAGTAATATTTGTTGTTACTAAATGATTACTGGTGAAACTTAATCGATTTTGACGATTTGCAGTTTAATGATTTACTGTTCAATGTAATTATCGAATTCCAAATATTCAACTTTGTTGCTTTTCTCAGTTTTGTGTCATTGTAAATTGAAAACCTTCAGGTTAATGTTGGTCAGACATCACCTGAGGCTCTGGCGAACGTTGATGCACATTTCTTCCTTATGTCTCAATAAACAAAACGTATAATAAAAAAAGATCAAAAGCAATAAATCAAAATGATGTATTAATCTAGCTCTACTTTGATTTATGACTAAAAACCTGCAAAACTGATGACATTCTCATCTGCCTCAGCTGTACCTTTTCTGTGAAATATTCAAATACACCGTTGAGAGGAGGCAAAAATAACGTTTTTATACTGCATGCAAAAAGACTGCATGGTGTTTGCACAAACATATCTGTAAAGAGGAGACTCGCGGGACCACAGAACTATTTCCATTTGTCTCCCTTGCAAAGCTTAACTTTGGAGCATAATGTAATGCTCATAAAATGATTATCTGTGTCAAAGCGGGTTGACGGATTGAGACGGTTGTGTACGTCATTGCTACGTGGGGCCTTAAAGGGAACAAACCGGATGTTTTATGGATGTTTTCTGACTCCAGATTGTTATCAAGTGAAACCACTCCAATAATAACATTATTCATCATCGCCATCGTCATTGTAGCTTCAAGATTATAACTTTAAAAAAGCTCCTTTTAAAGCTTGAGCTGATGTTTTCAGTTTGTTCGTCTGGTCTACTCAGGAACACGATATCTCATGATGAGGAATTGAACAAACATGCACTTGGACCGAAGGATGAACTGATTAGAGTGAGGAGGTCAAAGGTCGAGGCCAATTTCTGGGTGATAAAAAACAACTCGGAGGAACACATTCCCAAATATATGAGAAACAAAACATAACAAATGACAACATTTGCAGCTTTTACTGGCGCAAAACTGATCCATTTTGCATCACCGCATCTGAGGGAACGTTGGCTAATGTGGTAAAAGACGTTTGTGTCTGATGATGATGTGTTGTGATCACAGACTGTATGTAAGACGTGGACGTAGTCATCGTGACATCACTCATTGGATTGTGGGCGGCTGTTTTGAAGCCTTGAGTTCGCCGTCGCCATCTTGGATTAGCCTACCGTCGTCGCCATGTTGTTGTTTTTTGCAATCAATGAACAGAAGTGACCATATTAGGACTGAGGAGGAGTGACGTAGAGACGCCGTATACGTCTCTGGTAGAGACCTGTCAATCACCGTGTAGCCCCGCCCTAAAGCATCCCCTGCTTTGTGGTCTGTGTGACTCTAAATGGACCATAATGTACTAAATGAACATCATGCTGTATTGAAGAAGACTTGAAACTAGAGATTGAGACCATGAACTCATGTTTACAATGTTTACTGAGGGAATAAATCAAGAGAGAAGTAGAGTCATTTTCTCATAGACTTCTATACAACCAGAGGAGTCGCCCCCTGGTGGACACTAGAGAGAATGCAGCTTTAACACATGAAGCTTTGGCTTCACTCGGCAGAACCGGAGGTAACCGCCTGGTTGTGATTTGGCGTGTTGATGGCCAAATATTCCTGGTCATTGAAATGATGCATTTAAATTTGACCACAATGCTTATGGTGACACAGCTGACACACCCCTCCACCTTAACATCACATCATCTCTGATTTTCCCGATTCCTAGTGACTAGTTTAGCGGCTCACATTAGGTTAGCAGTGTCTTTGGCTTATTTCAGGTGAGATATCCACATTCTCACAGCATTGTGCAGCTCAGGAAGCAGAGGTTACCCAGGGGGCTGCAGGAGGAACAGCTTGGTGCAGGTCTTGTTTCAGCAGGCCTGAATCCTTTATGAGTGAGATTTGAAAGAGGTGTGGCCCAGCTGATCTCACCTGCGTCCCTGCAGGCTTGAAATGTGGTCCGTTTGCTCGTTCAACTGGAGTTATTCTCACACTAATTTCATAACTGTTTTCATTCATGGATCTGCAACGTTTCGAGTCAGACAGATGAGAGACGTTTGGTTTACATTGATGTGCTCCAGAGTTTGTTTCCCTGCTGAATCAACATGAGTGATCCCATCATGGGTGAGTTCTTTTATTCGTCTCTACGGTTGTGACTTTTTGGTACAAAACTAACTGTAGAACTTGGTTTGAAGGCACGCTACTGTAATGGATATCATGATCAGCATCTGACATGTTCACCCTCGTGGGACTTCTACTGCGATACACGAAACCTAAGAAGTGAAAGTTTGACAAGTACTGTTTGTCAAACATAACATATCAATCTAGAACAGAGATTCTGCCTCATCATGCAGTGGGATGCTTTGGAAAATAAGATCTCCTCAGAACCGTGATGTGTCTATTTGGCACTTTTTTTAGTCGCAAATGAATCAGTCAGTAAAGTCTTCTTTTTTGTGCGGCTCTCCGCCAGGTGTGTCTGCAATGAGCACTGCTGTAATGTTTACAACCCATACTTGTCTGACCCTCGGTCTAGACTACATGTGTGTCAGACTTGTTTTCCACTCGCTCGTCTCACACAACAGACTCTCTGTCATTGTGTTCAGGCGTCTGCACTGGTTCTGTCGTGCGGTCGTGACCACGACGTGAGGTCGATGTCCGATAAACAGGAATGCGATAACGGCCTCTGGCCAGAGAGTAGCGGCTGTGTGGCAGCGAGACACCCAGCTGTGCATGTAGGTCCATTAGCTAGCAAAACAATAACAGTGAGCGCGGTGTCTCACTTGTTGCCATCACCAGCTGGAAACCTGTTGAGAGGAGTGAGAGAGGCAGTCGGGAATCAATCAATGTCAGACAATAAAGGGGTGTGAGCCACCGCAACCACAAGAGGTCCTCGAGCATGCAGCCGCAAACAAGCAGACACACGACTGATCTCCTTGCGGTGACAATGAAAAGGATTGACATTGATTGAACCTTCCTCACTGATTATGAATGCTCAGTTAGTCTTTACATTCATAAAATGACACAGATGTGCAGGTAGCAGCTCTTAAGAGGCTGACACCTACACCAGTGCAGATCTATTTCAAAATGCATTCAACATGGAAGAAGTTAAGTACGTTGAATGTGTCAATGTGTTTAAATGCATGCCAACATGTTGCACCTTGCGGTTTGGCGATATGATGACATTTTCCAACAGTCGACCTTTAGCCCAACAGCTGGCGGTGTGTGTCACCGAAACCATGTTGGTCGGTCTTCTTACTGTTCCAAGTTACAGCAGCTCTGGTCAAAACAAACCTTTGATTCACAGATTCAGATGGGAACATGTGCTGGCTCTATGAGCCCCCCCCCCCCCCCCCCCCTGTCTCTCTCTCTCTCCACCCATTAAAGGCAGACCGTTAACTGAGCAAAATAAATGGACAACGGCCAAGAAACAAACCAGCGATGTACACGCCTCAGTACATGTATGAAATGTCTTATTGTGATGTATGCACTTGTAGGGAAGTTGAAGTCAGTGTATGTGCAGCGTCTGTATGTCAAACTGCATTCCAGTTATATTTAAAATCTATTTTAAGGGCTTTAAATGGTTATGTATGTATGTCAGAAAAGTATGCAAGCTGACAGCAACTTATTAAAACAACAAATCCCCCCCCCCCCTAAAAAATGTCTTTGTGGGGAAGATGCTTGCGGCTACTTTTGTGCTGAATTATTGTCTGCGGCTTGCTGTCATTGTTGCGTTGAGGCGCTCTGCTTGTTCGGGCAGCACGCAGACCACATACCTCCGCCTGTGATCATCACGCCCGAAGCTTTTCCAGCCTGCGTGTGTTCGCTACTCTAACAACCTTTAAAGGGCAAAGAGATGAGAGCTGCAAACACCTGGACCGTTTCTCAACAGTGTACAGAACTCTTCCACTGCCTGATGTTTAATCGTTCACTGCGATAACTCACATGACGCATGAGCGCTATGATACCTTTGTGATCGTACTGAACTGTGTTGAGGCCTTCAGCTTTCATTTTGGTTTTATTTTAGTCTCCTCTAACTAGACTTCAGAGGAACCGTGTTTCAGAGTTACATGGAATACATTCTTCTACATTTGAGTTACAGTTGACAGTGAACAGGTTTACATGCGCCAAATATCTCGAAAATATATGCACGACCAATGAAAATGAATATTCCACAAATATTCCCGTTTACATGCAGCTGTGCATATTCATAACCTGAATAATATCGGCATATCCAATCATCGGAAACTTCTCCGTTTGGTGTGAGGTCTAATTCAGAATATCTAAACAGAAGGTGACGTTTACACATTCGGCATATTGTCGTATTAGGTTCAGTGACACACGTTGTTGCTCGTAATGTTAACAATCGAGGGACTTGGGACCACTCTACAGCTGCACTCAACATCAATAATCCACGACCGTAACACCTGAATGTGCACGACGTGACGATAGAAATGAAAGCTGACGTTGTGCGTTTGTTCTTCTTCAACAGTGGAACAAGAACAGATTCAGAGGAAGACCTTCACCAACTGGGTCAACGCTCAGCTGGCAAAGGTGAGCGTGTCTCAGAGAGCACTCTTTTAATCTACCGGTCCTCTTCATGAGCAGGTTGGACTCTTTCATCGTTGGTATGTTTTCTGTTGCAGCATAGAGCTTGTTTCAGCACGTTTCTTTGAATATGCATTGCCTCAAAAACTCGCCCCAGGGAGAAGTGAAGTGCTTCAAATGATGCTGCATCTGCCAATATTTCAGCCTCTCTTAGTGAATAGGCTTTCACAACCGGTACATTTCAGTCACACATACTTATAAAAGAATATATCGAGAAAATTACCTTGAAAAGTATGATTTGCAATCAATGATCTTTGTTTGTAAATTCGTACATTTGGTTTAAATTCTTTTGTATGTAACATGGATGCAATGTGATTTTGTCTGGAGGGGAATCGGGTCGTTAAGGTCTCACATACAGACAAACAAACATGTTGTGCATAAAATATCAAGAATATTCTCCCTTACAGCAATTTGCAGCTTTGTTCATTTAAAACAAATCCTTCTACCCTTTACATTGTCATATTTTCATCCTTTTGTAATTGTTATATTTTTGTTGAATTAACGGGAACGTCTCTGAAGATGCCCATCGTTTCACTGCACCTGCATGTGGAGATGATCTTTGGACTGTTTGTGCGATGAGGCTCATTTGCATAATGTGAGATGCACAGAAAGTTAAGTATGCGTGAACAGAGCAGGAGCACCGAGACGCTGCTGGCTTGGCTGCACAGTTTGGGGTTCATTTCACCGTTTGTGGGTGTTTTGAAATTTACACGCTTTCTTCGTTATTTGTGCAGGTTAAGCTGCAAAATCCTTTTTGGGAATTTCCCCCTCAGGCTACCTCTAAAATACTTCAGTGAGCTAACTGTACTGAAAGAAGCAAAGAAAACCGAAATAAATCAATAAGATCTGCGATGCTCTGCACGACCACATCCTTCTCTTACCATTGGAGGGGCTTTCCCCATCACAGCTCGTGTTTTACAGGAAAGTCCAACGTCTTTTCTCACACTACCTCTTCACACGAGTCAGCAGCAGACCGCCGGCTCTCTCCGCCTCACGCTGCCGGTCAGCTGTGAGCCAAACACTGGAGGACGGTCGGGTCGGGTCGGGTTGGAGGTGGGGAAGCGTGGACATAAATATAGCAAGAGGAGCAAGGTTCACAGCACACAGACAGACAGCAACAGACGGCCAGCACCCTTCTCTGCTGACTGATGATGTGTGTCATGTGTAGGCTGCTGTGGGACCATTATAGCATGTGAGGAGGTTAATGAAGCTCATCTATAGCTTCACATTTAAGATGATTTGCAGATGAAAGGACCAAACTTTAGGAAGGAGTAATAAGAGGTGTGTTGCTATTCTGGATTGTTGTCCCAACATAACAAGACAGAACATTTTAGATTTGAAATATAGATATGCAAGTGCTCTCTGGTGGACCATTACTTCACATAACTCCAGTACTTTAAACATATCTTTGGCAGTTCTGTGCTGCGGCGTGTTACTTATTGGCATAAATGCTGACAGCGTATAGATTTAGTGAACTCTCTTCAGTGTTCCCTCCATCATTCCGACCATCATCTTGTTTTTTTTGTTGTAATCTCCCTCTGGAACCAAATAGTTTGGCCTCTCCGTGTCACTCAGTGCTGTCATGATTGGTGTAGCATGAGAGCAGAGCGACTCTATTATTGTGTTTCAGGCCACTTGTAAATCTACAATAATCATCAATATCAGGAGAAGATGAACCATCTCCAAAAATCTCATTTTCTCATTAATCAACAAACAGCCTTGTTTAGAAGTTGACCGACACGTGCTTTAATATCTGACTGATTTTAATTGGATGTCACGAGGAGCAAGTCATCCGTCAGCTCGAGCGTGAAGCGTTCAAAGTAGGTATGTGGCAATATCCGCGTTCGCTGGCGGGCATTTTCTCCGACGCTCTGCAGGCCGGGTCACTACGTGCACAACGGATCTCTGCAGAAATGCGGTGTTTTCATTGGTTCGCATCGGGTATTTCACCGGAAATCTTTGCTGTGACGTAGAGGGAATGCCCAGAGTCAGTCTCATTTCCGATTTTTTTTTTCGTATGTGTAGTTCTCGCGTCGAACGGGGAAGTTGAAAGTTTTGCCCCGAAAACAACCCCACATAGACCCTGACCGAGCAATCAGAGAACAATAGGATGTAAATGGAGATGTTTAACCATATCTTATCTGTAAACTGACGAAGTTTCGTCAAGATGTGACGATCAGAAACATGTTAAATAAGCTCCGGTTGAGTCATTGTGTGTGTAGGCCGTCGCACTGAAATCCATCATGGCGGCTTGGAATCGGCTCCAATAACGCCCGATTAAACGATTCCCCATGCTTTTAAAAGTTGAAACAGCACCTCCTGGCTCTCCAAAAGCATCCTAAGATACAATTTAAGTGCATTGTGTGGAGGGATCAGCTATGACGTTTCCGACGATTACAGATAATTCTTTGTCAAGATTAGTAATTTGCGATCACACTTTTCTTAAGAAACTAATAGAGAGGAAAACACGTTTTGTTTTAAAGTGAAATTGCTCTAATTTCTTTATTTTCCAATGGATTTTAACAATCTTAGTCGCATTTTGTTGTTTTTTTCAAGCTTAATCCAGTCAGCTAGATGTTAAAGGTTTTTGAATCGTTTGAATTTTTTTGTCACATACCTATTCAAAGTCGCAACAGATGCAGAAAAATGTCTTCAATCATCAATTTTGATGCATATTTCAATGAGTGCGATGGGAAAGTTTTCATGGTTTGTTTTGGTTATCAAATCCTTTCAAGCATGGCTTGTTGTACAACAAATGTAAAGAACACGTCTGCATACCAACTGTCTGTTCTGCAGCTTCGGCATCAGCTCTGTCATCAGTTGTGTAGCTGCACATGTCAACATGAATATGAATATGAATATAACACGTGTGTGCTGTGACAGCGGAGGCCGCCGGGCATGGTCGTGGATCTGTTCAGTGATTTCCGTGACGGCTCCAGACTGTTGGACCTGCTGGAGGTGATGAGCGGCCAGCGCCTCGTGAGTTCTTCACTAAACACGAGCGTTCCAAAATACAGCCGACCGCTCGAATGAACCGGCCGACTGACCCTCGCTTGTGTCTCGCAGAGTCGGGAGAGAGGCAGGGGAATGTTTCAGCACAGGAGCAACATCGAGAAAGCCCTCTCCTTCCTGAAGCAGAAGTCGGTAAGTGATGCGGGACAAACGTCATCAGAGACCAAACACGAGAAGTCTCCTAGGAGTCAGTATCCGGACAATAACAAAACCAGAGGGACGATACAACCACATCGCTGACATGTTCTGTCTTCTCTCCAGATCAAACTCGTCAACATCAACATTCCTGACATTATTGATGGGAAGCCGTCCATCATCCTGGGCCTCATATGGACAATCATTCTGCAGTATCATGTGAGAGTAACATGCCTTTTATAGATTATCTCTCCTCTTCTTGTCTTTTGTGTTTCATCTTTTCTTGTTTTCCACTTTGATCATTCTGATCTTCTCAACTCACAGAGATGAACCGTCAGTATTAGAAGCCTTCAGAGACGTCCACTTATCATTTTTAATTAAACGTGAGTAGATTTCCTGCGGGAAAAATCAACCGAGGATCAAACCAGATTATTGAAGCAAGGGAACCAATTGCAATGCTACAATTAAGCATTCATTTAAGCTTTACAACAGCAGCTTTGTGTTATCCAGGGATGCCCCTTTTAATTTGTGGGATGTGAATCTTATTTTCTGCATTAGAGATGTTTTCCCTTGTCTTGCTTGTTGTTTTGTCCAGTTGTGGAGTGTTGTTCTGTTGTTTTACATCTTTTAAACTCTTACTTCAATGGGAACTGTCCGTTGGTGGTTCTCTTAGATCGAGGAGCTGGCCAGCAGCCTCTCGTTCAATTCCCGTCAGTCCTCCATGGAGTCCCTGGCCAGTCTGGATTCTGTTCAGTCGAGCCGCTCGGCCAGCAGCAGTCCTGTTCCTCCCAGAGGCTCACCGCTACACAACCGCTTTAGGGTTTCTGCCAAGAAGGCCCTGCTGCTCTGGGTCCGGGAACAGTGCCACAAGTAAGCACCGGGTCCGCTGAGCTGGTTGAACAGAGGTGCACTAAATGTGTTGTGTCGGGTTTATCTTGGGTTACCTTTGGCCTTGAGAAACCTGTAATTGGTGCAACTCTTCTGTTGTGGGCCAATGTGGGATGTAAGAAGTGACGGATCCTCACACGGGGAACCCTCTCGTCTGGGCTGAAGACCAAAAGCTGATCAGGGCTGAGCTGTGGGTGTTCAGACGCCGCCTACCAAAATCTTTTAAATGACTTTCCTGTGACAGTGCCTGGGCTTAAATAGCATTTATTGTTACATATTTCTCTCCAATACATATTTGGACATGTTTTATAGATTGTAAAATCCATTCTTACTTTCTTATGATGTGTTTTTCTGTTAAGAAGTCCGTAGTTTTGAAAATAGCCTTTTCAAAGGCCATTAAGCTCTGTAAGGATTATATGGATATGTTGATACATGCAAACCTAAAAACTATTCATCTATCAAAACAGAGCCTCTGACAGGCAGCACGTGCACCATGAATCACCTGCATGATAACACAATGAAGCGATGTGCTTCCCTCAGAGCTGGCTGTTCGATAAACGTGAAAGACTTCAAAGCTAGCTGGAGGAGCGGAGTGGTCTTCCTGGCCATCCAGTATGCTCTGCGGCCCGACCTGGTGGATCTGTCCAAAGCCAGGACCAGAAGCAACAGGCAGAACCTGGAGGAGGCCTTCCGCATCGCCGAGAGGGAGCTGAGGATCCCCAGACTGCTGGATCCTGATGGTGAGTCATTCAGCCTCACTGCACTCAGGAAATATCACAGTAACATGTGTGAGATATTATATGCACCTCCGAGGATGTGAAGTGAAGCTCTCTCTCACCAGACCTGCAAGATATGACTTCCTGTCGGGATATCATACAGGACGTGACATCATGAGCTGTTGAACTAGCTCTGCGTTGTTGTTTTTGGCGGTTTATTAATTAAGTTAGTCTAGTTATTAGTCCAATAACTAGAATAACCAATTTTACATTGAGGCTTATTGTTATTTTGTATGCACATGGAAATTGAATTCGTTCAAGTTTTCCCTGACTGTCTCCTGCGCTGAGTGAAGTGAATGCAGTTTGTGCACGTGGAGGCTGACGGGTAGTCAAGTTGTGTCAAACTGTGATGTGTTGTAACGCCACCCATTCATATTTGGACTACGGGTTTGAAGCCTAGAGTTCGGCATTTTGCCCGTCGCCATCTTGGTTTTTTTGCAACCAGAAGTGACACTAGAAGGTGGAGCTAAGTACAACCAAACGCTGAGTAAGACATTTTTAGGCGACCAAAATAGACCAACATGCAATTTCTTTAAATTGTGTTTTTATTTGTCAAGTTGAGGCTGATGCAGAAATATAAGTAAAGAAGACAACAGATTCCCACGTGTTGTCCATGTGTTTCACTGTGTTTAATTCATGATGTATTAGCCTCAGTCGGTTCACTACAGTCACACTCGCTTCTACGACCAACAAAGCTTTGTTTCAGTCTTTTGTTTACCTCGTCACCCAAATATCATTCAGCAGATTTGTCACCGACATAGTTGCGCAGCAGCCGTTGAAGTGGTGCACGAGAGTCTTTGTGTGAGCGTTGTGACGGAGCCGTGCCCAGCCAGCCTGAGGGCCAGTGGGATGACGATCTGACGGTCTGCTGACTCGCTCGCTGTGTTTCCTTCAGACGCGTATAAAAGCCTCAGTTGCTTCACTCCGCCTGCTAATTCGTTTGCAGATATCTATCAGCCGGAGTTTTTGTAAGACAGAGAAGCGACGCATACTTCAAAGCTACGCATACTTCCAGTGTTAAGCTCCACCTAATGCAGAAGTCTGAACTTTTGAGAGTAGTGTGAGGACTGATCATGGAGGAATGTGATGTGGATGCAGATGTGGACGTTCGAGACCCCGATGAGAAGTCCATCATGACCTATGTGGCTCAGTTCCTGCAGTACTCCAAAGACCTGCCGGTGCCAGAGGAAGAGATGCAGGTCTGTATCACCCTTTTGCTTTTTAGACAAGCACCGAGCGACGTACAGCAGGGCAACATTTTACACTTTTACTTGTTACTTGACTCGTTCTGACAACCAGCTCAGGCAGTTTAGGACAAACGTCTGCCATGGCAACAATTAGGGTGCAGCGGAGGGCTGCCTAAACCTGCTCTGCTCGCTCAGCATTGATTTGATTTGATTGGTCGATCAAAAGAAGTCTGGCTTGGCATATTGCCCTTCATGTATCTCTGCCACTGTTTATTGGTTTATTTAAACGAGACAGTGCATATTAATAAAAACATTTATGCAAATGTGCCAGAGTTAGCCAAAAGGCTATTTTTCATCTGTAGTCCCAAGAGGCAGATGAATAACGATGTTAAAACATGGACAAAAACAGTATTATGCTGTAGTTGTTTAGACGCTAAAAAACATCCACGTCAGAGGCACAAAACATAAAAGCATGCAGAGTATGTGAAATACATAAATCACTCAGACACAGCTAAACAACAATAAAAGACACGCATGCAGGTAGATGACGGTCGACCGGCATTTTAAAGAAAGACAGAAAGGTGACAACAGACAGATGGAGGGAAGTTCAACACAGACAGAGAAAGAGTTACAATCTCGTGCTGACAGAGCTGAGTACAACTAACCGTTTCTGTAAGTGAGATTTAAATGACCTGCGTGTGTCGAGTTCTCTAATGGTCACTGGGATGGAGTTCCATTGTAGTGCAGCTTGTACTGAACATGCAGAATGACTGAAAGCACTTTTCCTGAGTGGGATAATGCGATCCCCTCTTGCTGCTCCTCTTGTGAGCCGATAACCAGTTGTTCTTGTGATCACAACTGTCTTTCCAGCGTCACTTTTTCTTTGGGATTTCTCTATTTTCTTCTCATCCTTTTGTTGACTGTTTCCTCCTCTCCTCTCCTCTTTCCTTCCCTTTTCCCCCTTAGACACAATACCTGACTCTTCCTAAAAGTCCCTCTCCTGTCAACCTGCCTGTTCACTACACTCCTGCTATTTCTGCTTCACCACTGCGACAGGTACGCCCGACAGTCGAGATCCACCTTTGTTTCATTTCTCACCTTTCATCCACCGACTTACCTTCCAAGCACAGAACCTCGCAATAGATTTAGCAACACGTGAGTAAATAACTGTACGTTAACAGTGAAGAATAGATAAAGAAATGTATAAATGAATGAATAAACAACAAGAACAGAACCAGTCTGAATGGACTGTATCTCCGTCAGAGACCCCCCCCCCCCCTCTGTCACTGCTGATGTCTTTCTGTTCATCCATAGCTGTGGAGAACCTCTGGGTTCAAAGTAAATCAGCCACCAAAACCCTCGTAGCACCTGCAAATAACTGTAGATTTCATTGCTGGCGATTATGTTTCGTAAAGACACGGAAAGTGTTCTATTCATTGGGACGGCGCTGTCGCTAAGAGCCGAGAGTACCTTCGAGTCATTTGGTGGTGAAGAGCACGACTGATCGTGCACAATTGAACTAGTTTGCCCTGTTTCCTGGGAGGCGACCCGCAGCCACAGCGACGGTGTGTTCCTCTGCCTCCCATGAGCGGAACGCAGCTATTCCTTCATTCCACCGACAGATGAGTCACAAACACCTGACAAGATAGTAGCGTGTGTGGATGTGGCTTCTGCAGACATTTGGGTTGTTCATCTAGTTTTTATGTTTGTCTGTTACCCCCCAGAATGCATTGCTTCTGCACAATCTGCAAAATGAGGTTGTTAATAAGAGAAGCACAGTCTGAATTCTCGATACATTATATTCATACCACATCAAAGAATATCAGTCAACATGGCTTCACGCTTCCCTTTTCACAGCAGAAGAGGGCGTGGCTGTTTCTGTGTTCTTCTGAGAGATAAAAAAAAACAGGCTGGGTGCCAAACAAGCCTCTGTCTGGGCTTGGTACTCTGCTGTGCACAGGCTTGCTTGAAGCTCAAGACATCTTGGCACAGCAGCAGCACACCAGCAGTTGCATGTTTTGTGTAAAGTATCTCATGGAGTATCTCAGGTGTTCATGCCTTGTGGGAAAGCTTTTATGCTTCTCTTTAGGTGTGTTGCTTAGTCAATAGAAACGTGTTTCTAAAACTCGAACAGAGGAGAACAGCTCTTTATCTCCAGACATTCTTTGGTTGCCACCTGTTTTGGCTTCCGTTGGTGACGGGTCCTTCTGCTGGTATGGGATGTAAATAAACAAACAAATTTACAGTTAAATCACACAGATGTGCGGAGCCATGTTCGGGTCTTTTTCAGCTGTTCGATTGGACAATGTTTAGCTGTCCTCCTTCTGTGTTTTGGCCTCAGTGTGCAGATAAAGAATAGAGTTATCTGGAAAGCTAAAGATGCTTCCACACAAAACAAACTCGTATGGGTATGTCACAGTCACGTGGGTCCTGATGCGGTATGATAATTACCCAAAACTGTCCGCTCAGCGAGTTACCTGAAATTCATGTTGCTCCTCTTGGTTCATCGGTGTGAACAGAACCTGGACCAGAACTAAAATGCAACAATGTATCATGTTTTGGCTGGTGAAAGCACCCAAAATCCAACTAAATATCACCCATCGTGACTAATAAATGTTTTAAGAGATCAACAACTAAATCTAGCCTGAAATTGTTCACTCGTCTTTGTTTGGTCGATAACATTTTATTTTTGTCCACTTTTCCAGGCGACGGCCGCTCGAAAGGCACAGGAAGTGACATGCTGGCTGGTTCAGGCCTACGAGGAGCTGCTGGACGGGTGGGACTCCACCGAGGGAGAGAGCTACTCGGAGAGATACCACGTAGGTTCCCATTCCGACACGTCGGAGCATTTTTAAGTATCGCTGCACGATGGTACAGTTGCCGAAAATATATGTTTTTACTCTTGTACTTAATCTTTGTTGTTGTATTTTACCTTTTCTATATTAGTTGAATTTTTGACCAATAATTGTTATTCTATAGTTCATATATGTTTATGTTTTGATTCTATTGTTCAGTGTTATTCTTGTATTCTAAACTTAATGAAATAATTTCCCCCGGGACGAATAAAGTTCTATCTTATCTTTCAGTTATTAATTGCCTCATCATGTTTTTACCATGATGCCATATTTACCCGTTCCTGTGTTCCCATCAAATCTTTTAATTTACATTCAATTTGTTGCTGTCATCTTCCATCCCTCAGGTGTTTCAGACCTTTCTGGTGTCCTTCAACGAGCAGCGGCGTCCCATCACGCCGTTGTTGACGGCGATGAGACGAACCTCGAAACTGAGCGAGGAGCAGCGATCTCTCAGAGAGGCGTGGGACTCCCTCACTGAAAAGGTCCGCGTCGCTCACACTTCATGTCCCATACAAATCTTGAAACACCTTCATATTGGTACATTTGACATTTTTAATGTGGTTTAGTTGGTTAAATAGTTTTCTTTTTCAAAATATTGAATATTTCCAATATCTCATGTGCACCACTATACAGTCTAATTATTTTCAGATGAATATATAAACATAATATGAGCCATGATCCCTATTGCATGCCTTTACTGTATGTATGCAACGAAACGGTGTTAGTATTTCTGTACCGCTCTATGTTTCTATGCATTTTAATTTGAAAGACATTGAGAGAGAGAGCTTTGTTGTAATGAAATGTGCATTTTGTTCTCCCATTAAGCTCCGTGAATACAAAGTGGAGTTGGACACGAGTCTCCCGGCCCCCTTGGACACGGTGGCTCGCTGGCTGCTGAAAACGGAGAAGGCTCTGGCCGAGGAGGAGGGCGACCTGCAGGACCACAGCCGAGCCGCTGACGACGCCAGGCAGAAACAGGAGCTCCTCAAAGTGAGCAGATATTTACCGCATCCAGCCTCTGAAACTTCACGACTTTAGGAAGTGAAATGAACAATAACACTGACTTAGTAAGCGCAGATTCCTCAGGCAGAGTTCTCAACATTTAAGATGTTAATAACCTCTGCAGAATAGCCCCTTTATTCTGAGTGTTCATTTGTTAATTCACTGCTCAGGAAAGGTGGCAAACAGAATCATATAAACTGGCACATATACATGTGTTTTGGGGATAATTTGGATGCCCAAACCTCCTGTTAGATATAGACCTTGATGAGCAGCCGTGATGATTCCGTATTATATTTACGCTTAAATATGCGTTGTGAAAGTGCTCACTGTTCAATGTTGCCGTAGGTCTGCCTGGAGGAGATGCCGCAGCATGTGAAGACCTTCCAGTCCTTCCAGAACTTGGATGAGGATGGAAACATGATGGTTCCTGCTGACAAGATGGACGAGCTGAAGAGGAGGTGAGGGTACTTCCCCAGAAGGGCAGCGCGCTCATTTATCTGTGTACATGTGTAATCGTATATATATCAGAGAAGCAAACTGAAGTTGACGATTGACATTTACAACGTTAAACAAATGATTTCAAGCTGCTCGTCGTTAGTTTCTCATCTTGATGCCGTCTTCACCAGGTTCACCGGCGTGAGAGTGACGGCTAAATACCATGGCATCAAGCTGGAGTACTGGGAGCAGCGCCACACCGTGTTGGAGCTGTTGGGGCAGATCAGGACCAAGCTGCGGGTCTGGAGGAGGCCGTCCGTCTCCCCGGAGGCCGTCAGGGTGTTGCTGCAAGAATGGCAGGTGAGTCGGCATCTGAGGAAAATGTGGTTTTTATTGGGAGTGTTTGGAGAAAGTGGTACGAGGGTGCTTTACATAATTAATGTTTTTGATTTTGTGTGATAGTTACGACAGCGTATCAGGCCCATTGTAGGTAAAAAAAAAAAATGAATTCATAGTAATATTCAGATAAATAAACTTCCAATGATCCTGGAATGGAAGGTCCTGAAAGATACATGAACACGTTGTTCTTTCTGTCTTCTTTTACGAACATAAATAAATACTAATATTGTTAACATATGTTGCACTCTGCGGCTCATGTTACTGTGCAGCTAACTGTGACGTCTGTGGTGTGATGACGAGGTTCGTCCAACCTTGCGAAGTGAAGCAATGTGGGGGTTTGATTCTCAGAGAAAATCCAAGTTTTGATTCTCATTGTGAATATGATCCCCCTCACACAGCTCTGTGATTTATTAAATAGATAGATAGATAGTATCCTAATGCCATACAAATACTAAAGATGATACAGATAACATGAGCAACACTCAATGATGCTACAAATCTGACAATACAGACTTACAACCAGCAATGTTTTTGCCCCGCTACAGACAAAGGTCTAAGAATAGTAGAGCTCATCCCTCAGCTGTACGTCATCCAGCAATATGGCTTCTATGGGCTTTAACTGTGTTTTGTAAAAACAGGTTCTGGTAAACACACAGGAGCTGCCGTCTTTGCTGGAAGCAGCTCTTCAGAAACTGAAGCAGGTTTCTGAGAAATATTCAAGCAAATCTGCCCTCGGTAAGTTTTTTACCTCGGTGATCCGGCCGGTTCGTGGATTCATTTCTGGATTGACTGAGTTTGTTGCTGTTGCTCCTCAGCTGCAGATTACCACCACGTCAGTCAGCACGTGAAGCAGCTGGACGAGGACACCGTTGTGGTTTTGGAAGACGTGACCAAAACCAAGAGCGCCATGGGACGCGTCCTGTCGGCCTGGGACTCTTACAGCGACGGCCTCAGCTCCCTGCAGGCTTGGCTGGAGCAGGGCTCTGCAGCACACAGCCATGGCCACAGACCACAGGTGAAATGAACACACGAGTATCAGCAATGATGTGTTGTTTAGTTAGTAGGAGGAGAACCACGTTTAAAAGACGAGCCACTGGGCTTATTCCTTCCTCCAGAGCAGCTCTGCATCTGTAGAAATATTTGTGCAAATGTCTACTAAGAAGTCTGCTAAAATAATTCACAAAATATATCCATCAAATCGCTTTTCTCTTGCAGATACGCATGTTTTTCCGCACACTTCAACAGCGGTGCTCTGTGTTGATTTAATATTGCTCTGTTAATGTTTCCTGTTCAGGTGCCCTCTGAGTCGTTGGCTGAGTGGGGCTCCCGGCAGGCCCACCTGAACGAGATGGGAAACTTCCTGATCGAGTCCACAGACCCTCAGACCAGCAGGAGCCTGGCAGAGGAGCTGCGCAGACTCAACATGCACTGGGCCGAGTTCGTCAAGAGAAACGCGTTTGTAAGTTACAGAACAAGGAGAACCTGGTCGGTGAGAAACAGCCGACGCTTTGTTGTCAATTCATTTCTTGCCGTTTGATGAATCGGTTTATTTCTCGAACATAGAAGTACTGCAGATGATGTGTTTGATGAAGCATCTTCCATACCATCATCTATTTATTTCTGCAGGGACATTTCTTTATCAGGGCCAGTGGCTTGTTGGTAAAACATGGTGGCCTAGTTTCTTCTCTGTCTTCATGCTGCCAAGTGACAGCAGGGATTTTGGTGACTTAGTGTCCCACGCCTTTGGAATTGAAGCTATGATTGTCACATTGTTGTAATTATTCCCACGCTGTGACATTGAGGGCTGGCTTCAAGTTTGAAAGTTGTACTCCACCTTTGCTCTTTGTTTGTCAGCTTCTTTGATTTCTGCAGTTGCATATTGGACAGGTGTTCGAAATACCTCAGTTGATTGTCGGTGAAAATATTTCACCAAATGCATCATCTTCACTAAAACCTGACCATTTAAAACACTTCTAAATAAACGGCCTTGCTCTTGCATAGGTGCACCAATCATGCTGACGAGTCTGAAGTGTTTTAGATAATAAGGCTTTATTAAAGATGTGTTTGTGAAGCATGCAACTGGATCCATGAGACTTGAATTTGAGAGTTTGTAAACAGGTGGTTTGTAGCCCCCGTAGCCCCCGTTTACTTCAGTTAGTTGTTCAGCCTCGTGGCACGCAAGAAAAAACAAAGTTTTCTTCTAGAATTCAAAGTAGCACAGAGTGACGAATTGACAAACAAATGGTCATTTTGTGGGTGAAGTATTCCTTTAAAATGCGATACAAAAAACAATATTTAAAATAGATATTCAAAACTCCAAACACTTCGTATTGGCGTGTCTTCTAAAAGCAAGTTATCAGTTTTCGTTGTCAGCTTCTGTTGTTTGTCTGATGATTGTACTTGACTTGTAATTTACCGGATACTGAACAGCTTTACTTGTTTGTCCTGGTTCCAGGTCAGCGGGGCTGAGCCCAGTGCTGACGTCCAGACCAGATCCCAGGACCTCCAAGCTCTAATCAAAGAGGCCACTCTCATTCTCAAAGAGCCTCTGGAGGCCATGGCAGGTCCCTTACGCACCTACAGAAAAAGAATACAGGTATAATGGATGGTTAGGTACACCCTTGGCACGGTAGAGTAGTCATAGCTGTTCTTAAGTAATAACTGTCTTAACGTCTGACTGTCACCCAGCAATGAGCAGATAAATATCACATGTTTCAGAGCATTAGGAAAACGCAACACAAGTCTGGTGTCTCGCGCACCACACAGCCATTTACCTTTGAAACATATTGTACGACTTAAAATATTGATTTTATTGAAAGATTAAGTTAGTAAAAACGTGTGCAGCAGAACCTTTTTCAACAATCCTAAAATGACAAATGTTGGCCAATGATCTAAGTTAGATCTAAGTAAGACCTTTTGATAAAAGAATGTAATGATTATATGTGCAGCAGCAGTCTGGCCCGGACATTGTAAGTTTATAAAAATGTCACTTCAAATGACGAGATGCATCGCTCTGGAATTGACTGTTTGCTTTTTTTCCTTCAGTTCATAATGAGAAAAATAAAAGAAGCGGATGTAGAGGCTCTGGCTCCCTCCCCAGAATGCTCAGGGGATCAGTTAGAGAAACTGAAGCTTGCTGTACCTGAAGTACGACTGATTTCTTTCTTTTTAAGACTTCCTTTATACAGCTGAGTTCATGAGCATTCATATTGTTGTATTTTGTTCCTCAATAGTCACTGGCAGCCACCATTAGTGAATGCACAGTATGTGCTGCAAGTTCAGTGATTACCATCCGTTCCCTACATGTCACCAGGTGATGCAGACCCTGTTTGAGGCAGAACAGGTGTGTATAGAGCTGCAGCATAGTGTGTCGGGTCTGGACAGTCGCCTGGCTGAACTCCTTTACTGGGAGACTGAGACCCGGGAGCTCTACCAGCTGCTGAGGGCGGCAGAGCGACAACAACAACATCAGCATCAGCGGGGCCAGGACCCACGAGCCAGGGTAAGATGATCCACAGAATAAAAGAGGATGATCTGCTGTGACTGTCCATCCACATTTGTTTACTTTGAAACAATCAAAGCTCCAATGACAAACATATTGTCCTTTTATAAAAGAAACCTTCATGTGGAATTGAGGAAACACTGATGGTTGTTTAACACCATTTATTCCTCCAGGTCCTGATTTGCCGTGGTCTGCAGCTGGAGGGTCAGGTGGTCACAGAAGAGCAGGACCTGCAGGTGATGGTAATAACGAGTCAGAAGAACTCTCCCATCCAGTACCTCCACGCCTCCGCCATGCAGGACAGAGTCCGAGCCGCTGTTGCACAGTCACAGGCCAGTTTGCTTTTTTTGTAAATGGTCTGAACAAGCCATTTCGTTTTGCATCTATACTTGAGGAAGTAGGAAGGCCACAGCAGCAAATATTATTATAATATAATGCAAATGTCAGCTTTTCTAATGTGAGTGATTTCAATTCCAGGAAGCTGTAGGCATGCTGAGCAGCCTGGGAGCCAGGAGAGACCGAAGCAGAAGCCCTCCAGAAGGGTCCCCTCCAGCAAAAGTCTTTAAACAGGCTAAAGAACAGCCTCAACATCTCAGACAGCCAACTCAGCAGCCCGATACGTTAGTTGAGTCTCATGGAACCTTCGTGCCAAAGATAGTGGTGCAGGAATACAGAGACAAAAAGGTGACTTCTCCTCCAATGCCATATACGTACGCACAGGCTGTGATGGGGACCAGGACAAAATCGCCACCAGAAGGCCAGGTTCAGGCCTGGATAGAGACCACTGTAAAACAACAGCAGCAGACTCAGGAACAGGGATTGGTTCAGCAGCAAGAGCAAGGTAACAGACAGAAGGAAAAGGAGCTGCACCAGCAAGAACTCAAGCAACAGCAACCACAACCAGTGCACCAGCAGGGGTCAATGCAAACACAACAGCAGAAGCAGGAACAACAACAAGAAGTGGTGACGCAGCAACAGCAGGTAGAAATGCATCAATACCAAGTTCAACAGCAGGTGGTAACAGACAGACAGACATCAGAGTCCCAAGAGCAGACTTCACTTCAACAACCACCTGTAAAGAAACCGCATCTTAGCCCCCAGGAGCTTCAAAGCAGAAAGACTCAGGCAATGAAGAACCGGCCCTGGCTTCAGAAGCCAGCCTCAGGAAAGCATACAACTCCAGAACAGGTTTCTACTCAGGAACCAATTCAGAGTAGACAGCCTCAGCCACAGTCAGGCAGAGAAACAGTGGGTTCAGTTCAGGTTGTTTCAAAGCATACAGTAACTGCCAGGCCACAGCCTGAGGAACATGCAAAGGTTACTGAGCAGCCACAACAACAGCGAAGAGATCAACAAAAACAAACACAGCCTCGACATCTAGAGCAGCCGCAGCAAGATAAGCAACAACAACAACCACAGCAGCAAAAACATCAGGAACAATTGCTTCAGCAACAGGAAAAACAACCACAGCCTACTGTAAGACAGGCTCAACCAGATACAGACACCAAGGCTAAATCCCAGACCGTAACTATGGCTCAGCCTCACCCACCAACGAAAGCCCAAAATCAGTCACAGCCACAAACTGTGGTTCAGTCTGAATCTCAGACAGTGGTACAAATGCAGGTGCAGTCTACAAGTGTGTCCCACACTACCACAGATGGTCAGCAACCACTGAAGTCCAAGTCTCACACCGTAGTGAGCCAGGGCCAGTCACAGACACAAGTTCTTCCACAGCCCCATGGCTCCATGAAGCCACAGTCAATGACCAAGCCACAGGCACAACAACAGCTCCAGCACCAGGTTCAGACTCAGTCCGAAACATGTGTCCCAGCTGGACCTCAGCCGTCTTTGCAGCCACAGGGTCTAGCCCATGGCCCAGCTATAGCTCAAGTGCAGACATGGGCTCAAGTCAGACCTTCCCCTATGCAAGCTCCACTGCATGGCCAAATTCAGCCTCCAGTGCCATCCCACATTCAGCTTCGTAGTCATCCACAGTCATGGGCCCCTGTCAGGCCGCTGTCCCCTAAGCCACCAACACAGGGCCATATTCAAACCCATCCTCGGTCCGTGGCCCAGTCTCAAACCCATCCTCGGTCCGTGGCCCAGTCTCAAACCCATCCTCGGTCCGTGGCCCAGTCTCAAACCCATCCTCAGCCCATGGCCCAGTCTCAAACCCATCCTCAGCCCATGGCCCAGTCTCAAACCCATCATCAGCCCATGGCCCAGTCTCAAATCCATCCTCAGTCCGTGGCTCAGTCTCAAATCCATCCTCAGTCCGTGGCTCAGGCTCAAATCCATCCTACGTCTGTGACCCAGTCTCAAATCCATCCTCAGTCCGTGGCCCAGTCTCAAATCCATCCTCAGTCCGTGGCCCAGTCTCAAATCCATCCTCAGTCTGTGGCCAAGTCTCAAATCCATCCTAAGTCCGTGACCCAGTCTCAAATCCATCCTCAGTCTGTGACCCAGTCTCAAATCCATCCTCAGTCCGTGGCCCAGTCTCAAATCCATCCTCAGTCCGTGGCCCAGTCTCAAATCCATCCTCAGTCCGTGGCCCAGTCTCAAATCCATCCTCAGTCCGTGGCCCAGTCTCAAATCCATCCTCAGTCCGTGGCCCAGTCTCAAATCCATCTTCAGTCCGTGGCCAAGTCTCAAATCCATCCTCAGTCCGTGGCCAAGTCTCAAATCCATCCTCAGTCCGTGGCTCAGGCTCAAATCCATCCTCAGTCCGTGGCTCAGGCTCAAATCCATCCTCAGTCCGTGGCCCAGTCTCAAATCCATCCTCAGTCCGTGGCTCAGGCTCAAATCCATCCTCAGTCCGTGGCCCAGTCTCAAATCCATCCTCAGTCCGTGGCCAAGTCTCAAATCCATCCTCAGTCCGTGGCTCAGGCTCAAATCCATCCTCAGTCCGTGGCCCAGTCTCAAATCCATCCTCAGTCCGTGGCCAAGTCTCAAATCCATCCTCAGGCCATGGCCCAGTCTCAAATCCATCCTCAGTCCGTGGCCAAGTCTCAAATCCATCCTCAGTCCGTGGCCAAGTCTCAAATCCATCCTCAGTCTGTGGCCCAGTCTCAAATCCATCCTCAGTCTATGACCCATCCTCAAACCCATGCTCAGCCAATGGCCCAATCACGTCACTCCCAACCTTTGACTCAACATCAAACTCAACTGGGTCATTCTCAGTCTATGACTCAGTATGCCACACATGCTCAGCCAGAGGTCCAGCACCCAGCCCATATTTCCCAGGTCCAAATTCATGCTTGGACTCAAGTTAGAGACTCATCCCCAATGTCTGTCCAGCATCCACAGGCTACAGCACAACCTCCACTTTACTCCCAAGGTTACTCCCAGAGTCAGTCCCCATCCCAGCAGTGGACACCCAGACCTGAGCCACAAAACCAAGCCATTGACCAGCAGAGGCATCCAAGTCCTCAACCATACCCTCAGCAAATAGGCCAAGCTCCACAGTCTCAGGCTTATCCAACAGTTCAAGCTCCGCCACAGTGGCCTCAAGCTGGGCCCCAGCAAGGTCCTCAGGTTGGGCCCCCCGGGTATTCTCAAATGGGACCATCATATACTCAGCCTCAAATGCAAACACAAACCCAACCCTGGGCTCAAACACAATCTCAAATTAGAGCCCAGAGTTCCATGCAACAACAATCTCAAATGAGTGCTCATAATGTGTTTCATATCCAGACGCAACAAGGTCAAGTTCAGCAACAGACTTGGGTTCAGGCACCGCCTCACCTTCAGCCCCAGCCTTATCCCCAGCCTCAATCTCAGCATTATTCACAGATTCAGCATCAAACTCAGCGTCACCCTCAGATGCAAGCTCAAATACCTCCTCAATCACAACCACCTAATCAAGCCCATCCTCACCTTCCTTCTCAGCCTCAGCTCCAACCCCAGCTGCAGGCACAGTCCCAAACACACATCCAGACGCAGTCATCGGTACAAGTAAAGCCCCAGGCCCAGACTCAGCAGCCTCAGCTCAATCTTCAGTTCCAGCAGCCACCTCCACAACCCAAACATCAGGCCCAGCTTCCACCGCAACCGAAAATTCAGTCACCAACTCAACCAAACGTTGAAGCACTTTCACAACCCAAAGCTCTGGCCCAGTTAGCACCACAACCAGGGTTTCAATCTCAAACTCAGTCTAAGGTCCAGTCACCAACCCAACCCAAGGCTGAATCACTGCCGCAACCATTACCTAAGCCCCAGGTGCCACCTCAACCCATGGCTCAGTCACCAGTCAAGGCTGAATCACCACCACAACCCAAACCACAGGCCCAAACAGTACCACGACCCGAAGCTCAATTACCGACCCAACCCAAGGGTCAGTCACCACCACAGATCCAAACTGCACCGCAACCCGAAGCTCAGTCTTCAACTCAACCCAAGGCCCAATCAGTGCCACAACCCAAACCGCAGGCACAGTTCCTACCACAGCCCCATCAGGCTCAATTGCCACCAGCCAAGGCCCAAACTGCACCACAATCTAAGGCTCAATCACCCCTACAGGCCAGACCTCAGACCCAGCCCCTGCCACAGTCAAAACCACAGTCTTCTCTGCAACCCAAACCTCAACAGCCCCAAACTGTTCTCCTCTCCCAGGTCAATGTGCTGCCTCAGTCCCTGGGTGAGTCACCAGACCTGTGCATCAAACCTGCCCCCCTGGCCCAGGCGCCCCCCCAGACCTACACAGAGGCTTACACTAAGGCCCAGGCGTTGGCCAGAAACGGCTTTGAGGAGGCCAAGCACTGTCTGCAGGAGCACATCCTGGAAACCATTCACGTTTTCAAAGACAAGTGTATGTCGGCCGAGCAAGCATCAGTGAAAGAGGTAAATGTAATCACTTTTTGTCATTCAAATTCCAAATCAATGTAACATTCAGAGGTCGGTTATTCTTTCTTGGGGAAAAATAAAACTTATAGCAGACAGGAGGTGAAGGATTAAAATGTACAAAAACTAGGTGCTGTAATAACCTTTAAAGGGGAGATATTTCAGCTCAAATATGCCAAAATAAACACACCTCTTTATTCCTACTACAGTTTTTAGCTGAAGTTCACGATTTAAAAGGAGCCAGTCAATTATACGTTTGCCTTTCCCCTCAGGAGACTCTGAAGACCCTGGACCCAGAGTTGCTAGAAGAGTTCTTGAGAGCAGCCAAGGGCATGGAGGCCTTTTGTACCCCCTCACAGCTCAGGGACATGGAGTCCTTCACCCAGTCTGTCCGGACACAGTGGGAGGTAGGACACACTCACTCACCGTGGTTGTTGTTAATGTGTAGGACTTTAATTGTTGTTAATCAGGAATTGTCCACTAGTTTTAATGAGGCATTATCGTGTTCTTTGAGGTTCAAATGTAATTGCTTGTGCATGTGAATTATAAATGTACTAAAGCTGTTGCGACATATTCTGCTTGTCAGCTCTAGATATGAATAAAGCATTCATATGATTGCTATTGTAGTGAGTAATATGTTCTAACATGTCATGTGGTTTTTGTGAATTCATTTTATTTTATCTCCCAGGCTGTGAGAGCTGAGATCTCAGACTTTTTGCAACAATTACGCTTTGACGTAACAAGGAAAGACTTTAACAAAGCTGCCCTGCAGTGTGAGATGCACTTAAGCTCCCGCTTAGAAAACCAAGTGCAGGTAGCTAAACTACCGGAGCCATAACTCTTGGAAGGTGTGCTTTGGTGGATGGGAGTGCAGCCAGTTGATCTGCTCTGCTTAACTAACCCTCTTCCCGCCGTCTTCTTTTGTATGCCTCCAAGGAGACTCTGCCAATGGGACTTGGTAATTTGCAATCCATCATTCTGGTTGCTCTTTTAAGGGAGTGCTGTTTTTGTTGGGTGTGTTTACAGTGCCCTGAAACCCTATTTAGTGTGTTGATTTTACTGTAACTTGTTGGGCCATAAAAGACAAACAAAGAAAACATAAACAACTAAATTAACTCATTTAGATTTGATTCAGTTATATACTACATAGTAAGTTCAGTATAGAATGAACCCCATGTTCAGTTGAAGCTGAAAACAGCATTCTTTTATTTGTTGTGCAGTACAACTGTGGGCCGCTGTCATCTGGGGGTTGACGTCTGTGTTGCAGTTTGTCTGTTAAACTGTCAAAACTAAGCTTACATGAGATTCTGTCATATTAGAGGATGTCAAGTAAAAGCAAGTAAAAAGGTCAAGTCTGTTCAGATTTGTATACATTTTTTATTTTTTTTAAACAACATGAAGAAGCTGAGTTAAAACAAAATATTGTCCTAAGTTTGACTGGCTAGTACGACTCATCTGGCTTTCAATCCAGTTATTCGCCTGTTTACGTACTGTTTTGGCTCTGGCGACATTCCCCAGGCTTGTTTCTCGGCGGAGGGGAGCTTTGCCCAGCCAGGGCAGCACCTCGAGGCCTTGAAAGAGCTGTGTGACACCCTGAGCCCCGAGGATGCTCACCGCCTGGCCCAGACTCAGCTGAGGGAGTGTGAGACGAGGCTGGCTGCCATCCAGCGTCAGTTCAGCGGAGATCAAGATGCACCACTCCCCGATTCTAGGTAAGATATTACAAGCGTGAAATGCAATCTTCTAAACAACAGAGACAGCAAGTCAATTATTCTTTTACTGAATTATACCCTTAATTTACCTTTGTACTCATCTCAAGGACAGATGTTTCCCTTGCCTTAATAAAAAGTCTGAATATGAAGTTAAAATTACCTATTGAACTTGAGATGAAGGTGGGTCATTTTGACTCTACATAGTCATCTGTCATCTGTCATTTTAGATTTGTGGGTCATGAAGTCCTTCAAACATTCCAAAGCCACTTGTGGATGTTTAAGGAAGGATGCAGCAGTTAGAAATGATTATCCTCGTATCTGTTTCACAGGTTTCCCGTTGCCTTCAGTGAGGATCTGAGCACACAAAAGGAGCCTCCAAGACCAAGCGACAAACCTCAGGTCTCAGCTGAGGTTTGACTCACTGCCATTGAAACTTTGTTCTCTTTATATTGAACATGCAAACACTACAGACATCCACTGATCCCATCCAGAGGTTTGAGATAACAGAACACATGCTCTTACTCTTTCTTCAGGTGTTTCCAGTGACAATGAAGACAGTTGTTGCGGAGAGGAGGGAGGTTGAAAAGCAGACGTCTGTAGAGGAAGAAGTCACCAAAAAGGAGACTTTAGAAAGGTCGACTGAATTCAGCGCAGTCTGGGCTTTGATAAGATAACAGATAATACAGTGCATTGATCAAAACTCTAAGAAGGGTATTATATTCAGTCATGAGTAACTTGTGTTTGTTTGTTTTAACTTCTTCCAGATATGAGAATTGTAAGAGGTCCCTGCAAGCCCAACTGGCTAAAAATGACCAGAGCATCAAGGATGTCCCGTCTGACTCAGTGTCTCTGAAAGGCCTCCATACACGGATCCAGGAAATACAGGTAAACACATACAACAGGTACAGACCGTAGACTGCGTACGAGAAGTGGACTTAGCCATTGTGACGGCACCCATTGGTTTGTTTTGAAGCCTATAGTTTGGCATTTTGGACGGTCGCCATCTTGTTTTTTTATATTTGAACAAAAGGGTGGAGGTGGAGAAAAGCAAGGCCCGATGGAGACAGGTAATGGTGGCATAGCTAACGCTTATGATTTGAGGGTATGATTTAGCCCCGCCCCTAAAGCATCCCCTGCTTTATGGTCTGTGTGACTCTAAATGGACCATAATGTACTAAATGAACATCATGCTGTATTGAAGAAGACTTGAAACTAGAGATTGAGACATAAACTCATGTTTACAATGTTTACTGAGGGACTAAATCAAGAGAGAAGTAGAGTCATTTTCTCATAGACTTCTATACAATGAAAAGTAAATTTCGCCCCTCATGACATGACAGTAATCTCGAGTTAAACTCCCCTTTTCCCAGGTCTGGAGGCAGGAGACAGAGTCTCTGTGGTCTGAGTATGCAAACCAGTGCTCCCAGTTGAGCGGCACCACTGGGCTGGAGCAGGAGAAGGCAGAGCTGCAGGAGCAGTGGCGCGGCCAACAGTCCAAACTCCAGAGGAGGGGCAGCTCGTTGGGCGCCGCCCTCAGACAGATCGACTCCACCGAGAACCACATGGTGGACTTCACAGACCGCCTGGACCGCTACCTGAGGCAGCCCAAAGACATCAACGCCTTCACACTGGCCAACACCAACATCCTGAAAGACATCAAGGTATTCCATCAGCCATGAATACTTTTGCTTTTGTGTTTTTAGTCTGTCACACAGTAGACATGCATGCAGTAACAGATATTATTAATTAAGTGAGAAAAGAATTACACTATAAAAATAACCGAATTAGAAAGCAGAACTGATCCCTGAGAATCCCAATTTGAAGATTTAAACTAAAGTGTTCAAACTGAACACAACTCGCACACTTCTATGATTTCAAAATGTTTCAATTTGAGTCAAAACATTGGTGCAGAAACAGACACAAAACCTGTGAAAATGGCAGAATCTTTTTTTGGAAACAACTAGAGTTAACAAAGACGACAAAACATTTAAAAACAGATTCGATTTGGGCAAATAAAGACAATAAAAATTGCTCTGCTTCAGACTGAATACACCATAACATTGTGCTTGTAACAAGCAGCTTTAGAATACAATGTGCACATTGACCTTGTGAGCTAATCTCACACTTAAGAGCCACCTCATCTCACGCTACACTTTGTCTCAGGAGCTGGATGATAACATCCAGAGCGAGCTGGACCAGCTGTCCCGTCTACACCCTGAATCCAGCGATCTGGACCCCAGAGACTGCCTCCCTCTGTCCCGTGAGGTGGAGACTCACAGAGCCAGCCTGGATCAGCTTCGACAGCAGGTCCGGAAGAGCGAGGCAGCCGCCCGCGCCCTCGACCGCTTCCTCATGTCCTTGCGTACTGTGGACGAAGACATCTCCGGGGTCCAAGGCGCCCCCTGCAGCGACACGGTGGTGCTGCAGGACTGTCGCTCCAAGCTGGCTCTGATCAGGCAGAGCATCGACAGTCTGAAAGAAAAGGCGCCTCAGCTGGATGTGCTCCTGCAGGGGGCCAGGCTGACGGTCACCAGGGATGGCGTCCCGGCCTCCTGCCTGGACATGGTGACGACGCTGCTGGGAAGGCTGGAGGAGGCGGACGGTGGGCTGGCCAGCCAGCAGAAGGGCCTCGAGAAGGAGACGCAGAGCAAGTCGCTGGGCCTGAGGAAGAGGACGCTGATGGGGGAGCTGAGGAAGCTGCAGGAAACCATCGAGACACAAGGCCTGAAGGAGCCCACCATACCTGCTGTGCATCACAGGTGTGTGTCTTAAGCTTTCTTCGTTGGTTGTAATTAGAGATTAGAGTATAAATTTAAAAGAGTATGAAGAGATTTACCTGTTAAAATAATCTCTCTGATAATAATCCTGTAATGTCGTCCAGGCTTCGTGCCCTGTCCGATTTGGAGGGTCAGCTGCAGGCCCAGCACGCAGAGCTCCAGAACCTCCGGGAACTTCAAGACAAACAGGGAGGAGGGGAGCACCTCCTCCAGGAGCTGGAGACTCAGTGGAAGGAGACCCAGAGACCTTTTTTTGACAGGTGAGTTAGGCAGGAGAAGCACGGTCAGCTCAAGTAACTTAACCACAGTGTAATAGATTAAGCTGTCAGGAGTAAGTGACTGCCGGCCACCTCAGTAATGTACGCCAGCTTAAGCTGCACTGTAAACCTGAACAGATACTATGTGCAGCTGGCTAACACACAATCAAAGTCACTGTAACTGTAACGGGTTATGGATGTCTGATATTAGCTCGTTGGATCAGCTATTCTTCTGTTTGGATGAATGTTGACGGCTGACTAAGTCTGTCCGACAGCAGGCGCGACTTCGCTTAAAGTCCCTTCTGTTATTTTCTTCCTCTGGCAGGAAGAAGCAGTGCAACGTCCTGCTGGAGCTTCTGAAGAAGTTCCAGAGCCTCGGCAGTCAGCTGAGCAACACCATGCAGAAAGCAGAGCAGACGATCGAAGAGCAGACTTCCTACCTGAGCAAGGACAACCTGCAGAGAAGTATCACCAGGGTCAGTACACAAAACCAACGCGCTTTGTGTTCACAATTCCTTCATGTGCTGTGGATAGGATTCACATAAGAGTGTGTGGACACACAGGGTTCAGGTTCAAGGGTAGATTACCATCAACTGTAGTCATGGCGGGAGTAAAGGAGGAAGTAAGGTGATGTCATATAAACAGCGATAAAGCCCTAAATGGGAAGAGGGCGGGGTATATGGATGAGTCAAACAAACACAGGACCTTCACCCAGAAGACTTCTGTTCGTGTCTTGTGTGAAACCAAAAGTCAACGTTGACTTATTTGAAGTTACGTAACTTTACAGAACTTACCTGGTTCTTATTTGAACCCAAACCACGATGTTTCCTGAACATGGAAGTGTATTTTGGAAAGACAGTGGATGCATGTAACAAGGAGAAATTGACGCGAGCAAAACCGGCGCAAGAGAAGCACGTAGAACATCACAGTCTGAAGCGTAGCAGCACTCACCGAGCTGCAGTATTTGACGAGTTGGGAGTGAGAACGTGTTTGTACACACACAGTACATGTAAAGAACCAGTAGATGGCAGACGCATTCTAAAATCAGATCAGTCACAGTGCGCTTAGGTATCTACGGTCACACGTGTGTGTGTCTCTCCAGGTCCGTGATATTAAGGAGGGCCTCGGTGGTGTCGCGGAGCACGTGGAGCAGATGAAAGGAGTTTGCAGACAGCTGCAGTCCCAACTGAAGATGTTCCCAGCCTGCAGTGAGACTCCCTTTGAAGCCGAGGCTGACACGCTCATGGACAACTGGCTGGATGTAAGCGTCGACGTGTCTCCTATCCCTGGAAATGAGATAGGAAGATATGGAACGTGTACTTGTAATGTTTCGAAGCATATTCTACCGAACTTTTAGGTCGAGCAAGAAAGAAGCTAGATCAGAGAAGGATTTGTGACTTTTGATTCTGCAGAATCGAAAATATAGTTACTACAATAATCACATTGCTCAGCACCACCCACTGTAAAAAAAGGACCAAATTCTAGTTTGGAAACCATGATTGGAACACTTAACTTGACCAAATGTTGCTGATCTTTGGTGGTCTCGCAGGTGACGGAGAAGACAGACGCCTACATGGACAACCTGCAGGTGGGGCTGGAGCTGTGGGAGAAGCAGCTGATGCTGGGGGGAGAGGTGGACGGCTGGGCGGGAGCCAAACTCTCCCTGTTCGCAGAGAGCCATCCCTTCCACAACGAGCTGCAAGTTCTCGCCATGAGGGTAAGATTCCCAGAGAAGTAAAACTCTTATTGCTCCACCGCCAGCATGAGCAACCTCCCAAGAAATGGTCTGCGTCTGTGTAGAAGATGAGACTGATACCAAACCTTTCTTTGCTTTGCAGGACGAGATCCATGTCAATGAGGAGAACATTGAGCATTTCCACAAGAAGTCTGTAGAGATCCAGAAGATGCTGCAGAGTGCCGAACCCCCACTGGAGCTGCAGGTGAGTCTGAACATTGCTTCTGTTATTTCTTTAGCTTGATATCCACATTCAATGCTCACAGTACTGTGTTCTCGCTGATGTTTACCTGTTTTACAATGTTTTAATGAGGTGATGGAAACCCAGCTGAGGAAGAGGATGGAGCAGGTGAAGGAGCTGTTTGCCGACTGCACCGACGTCTTTGAGGAGCTGGTGGCCGTGAAGAAACACCTGGCCCAGAAGATGGAGGAGTGCCAGTCAGCTGTGGAGAGCATCCAGTGCTCCGTCAGCAAAGTCGATGCCTCGCAAGCAAAGTTCAAGGACCAGATACAGGTACACAGCTGGTATCAGGTTGAACTCACTTTGGTTTGATCCTCCTGTGATTTCACTAAACCGTTTCATGTCGTGTCCTCACCAGCGTGTGTGCGATGACCTGGAGGCTCAGGAGGAGCAGGCCGAGGCTGTTCTGAAGGAGGTCGGTTTGATTTCCAGCGTGGCCAGTCCTCAGGTGCTGGAGGCGCTGTCCGTGGACTGCAGCGGGCTGAAGGAGGCCATGTCCCGCACCAGGGACATGATCCATCTCAAGAGAGAGGAGAGGGACAAGGGCCTGCTCAAGGCCATCCAGGGTAAGCGTGGAGTTTGTGTCTCCTGGTGGAAAATAACAGCGGACGTGACAGATGCACGACAATTACAGTGGAGCAGTCTTTGGCAAATTTTTTTTATTTTTTTTGTAAAGCACTGTATGTGGTTATTTTCACCATTACAGTGTTTTATCATCGAGTGTCTTTTAAGTGTCTCATTGTGTTATCTGTTGTTTAAATGTGTTGTAAAGTACTTTAAGCTACATATTATTTGTATAATATTAAAAGTTCTCTTTCAGTAAAGTTTATTTTATATTATGATTTGAATTTTTCGGAGCGATGTTTCTCAGAATCTGATGAATATGCAAATTATTTTTCTTTTTTTCCAGATAAAACACTAAACGGATGCTCAGTGTTATTGCACCTATTTTCTACCTGTATTACTTTCGTGTGAATCCTGTTTTGTAAAAACATACGACTTAAATATTTTGTCATTTTTCTGCAGATGAAAGGCAGTCGTTTGAGGAATGGTTCCAGGACTTGCAGCTGTCCGTCAATGAGTGCTTTGAGTCTCCTGAGAGCAGAGCAGACGTGGAAACATCCCTGCAAAGACTCGCTGTAAGTGGAACTAACACGTCGACGGCCAGATAGATGGTCGGATGATGAACGCGTCCTCACGGTCTGCCTCATGTCCGCCAGGGTTTCTTAAAGTCCAAGGATCCAGAGAGACGTCTGGACCAGCTGAAGGATCAGCTGCAGAGAGGCGGCGAGCAGGTTCCTCCACAGCAGCTCTCCGAGTTCACCGACTGGGTGAAGGAGCAGCAGACGGAGGTGGAAACGTTCAGAACACACTGCCACAGCAGGCAGCAACAAATGGAGCCACTCCTCAGGGACTTGAACAGGTAATTGCTTCTTTGGCGAAGGAAATGGAGATTTAAAAGACACAAGTGTAGAGATCCTCCATTTTGAGCAGGAATCTTACAAATGGCGTGAAGAGTGTGAATGTAACCACTAAAAACCAGTTTGCTCTGTTACCCGTGTCTTTTGTTCTCTAGTCTGCAGAAGCAACACGACAGCTTCCGTGAGTGGCTGCAGAACAAAGAGACACTGTCCGTGGAGTCGCACAAAGTCAAACTTCTTCTCAAAGACCTTCAGCATGAGAGGTGATCATTCATTCATTCATTCATTCATTCTGATGCTGAACACTCTGACCTGTCTGCTTTGATCATCGAAACGTTGAGACAAAGATATTTTACAGATCAAACAACAGTAAATGTTCAACAGGTAACTGCACTTGCAATTAAATGATTATATACAATAATTATGAATAAAATCAACAGATGCAACAATATATCTGGATAAATAGGATGAAATGCAAAATGTGCAGCTTGTAAAACATTTCTACCAAAGATGGCAGGATTGATGAATCTTTGATAACTCACCCTAAGATTGTCTCAGCACTCTAATGGGTGGTTTAAACATTGAGACGCATCTAATGATTCGTTATTATTGTTGAAATACTTGGTGTCCGTAGGCTACTTATTTAAAATAAGCCAAACAACCAAAAACTAGAGCATGAAGCCTAGTTTCCGCTTGTCTTTTCAACCTTCTATCTCACTTTCCATTGTCTCTTTATATCGCCTTGTGTTTCCTGTACATCTTGTCTAAATGACTTTAAGTCCAACACTTTGCCTGTTGTTGTTAAAACCCTGTGACAGCGGCAGAGCTGAGAGCCTCAGTGATCTCTTAGCGTCGGTACGCAGACAAGGCGTGCGAGCTGAAAGCCTCCTGAAGGACGGCGATAACGTGACACAACGCTACAGAAACCTGCAGAGCCGGCTGCAGAGGCAAGCAGACGCCCAGAGCGCGCTGGAGAGCGAGTCTGACACGTTCAGCAGCCAGGCTAAGAGCACCAGGACCTGGATAACTGGTCTTGTTGGCCCCCTCGCCTCCCCGGGCGGAGATGCTCAGACCGAGCAGAGGAAACACAAAGCACAGGTGAATGAAGCCATCGGATGAAACTTCACTGAACAAGAGAATCTGGTCACAAGCTGATTTGAATGAACCAGAATGGTGAATGTGACCGATAGAAAGAAAACACATTCAGACTATATTAACATTATATGTTATCCTTTCTCTAAAGATGACAGAGGCACGTGAGAGATGCTCCATGCACTCTTTACATGTTGTGTGATAGCAAGTTCTGTGAATTACAGTCACCTGGGAACATGAATGCTTTTAGTCCTTTTAAGAACATGGGGTAGTGGTGCACTTCAGCCTCTTGTGGTCAGAATAAGTACTACAACACTGCACTAACGACAGACAGGATTAGGATGTCTGATTGAGAAGCCTCTTCCTCTGAGGACCATGAACGTCTGCGCCAAGAGTTGTGTTGAGATGTTTCAGTCAACAGGCTGATATTTGTACTTGCAATAGCCACATGCTAAAAGGGAATTTCCTTTTCCAAAGGTTTTCATCATCTTTATTTCTTTTCTGTGTTGTCACCAGGCCGTCCTGAACTCCAAACCCGAGGGAGACTCTAAAGTGAGCGAGCTGAGAAGACAAAGTGAAAGTCTGTGTGAGCAGGAGGGCCTGGAGGAGAGCAGGAAACAGGAAGTTAAACAGTCGCTCAGAGAAACAGAGGAGCAGTGGAGGACGGCTCTGCAGACAGCTGAGGAGAATCTCACCCGGGCGGAAACACAAGTCCTCTTAGACAAAGACTTGGACGCCTTCAAAACCCAGAACGAAACTGTCCAGTCCTGGATCAGAGACCAGGAGCTGAACATGCAGTCGCTTGGTGGTTGCATGCAAACTGAAGAAAAGCTCCAGATTGCACAAGTAAGTTTAAAATGTGCATCAGATGGTGAAGTGTGTGGTGGGTTGTCATGTTTAGATCATCTTATACAGGCCTGGTTTATGAGGAAAGAGGCAGAGTGGTCTCCTAAATGGATTTGTGTTCTCGTCAGGCTGCTCTGAGCTCCAAACCTGATGGAGATTCAAAGCTCCAGGATCTGCAGCAACAATGCCAGAGTGTGTGTGACAACCGGGGCTTGGACGAGAGCAAGAGACGGGAGGTTCAGGACGCGGTCCGACAAACAGAGGAGCGGTGGGGGAAAGTGTTGCAGGCCGCTGAGGAGGGTCTGAACGGGGCGGAGGCTGAAGCTGCAGCCGGAACGGACTTTGACGCTTTCAAAGCCCAAAGTGAAAGCATCCAGTCGTGGATCAGAGAGCAGAGGCAGAAGCTGCTGCGTCTCGGTAGTCACATGCAGTTTGAGGAACGGTTACAGGCCACACAGGTCAGTTTACGAGTCGGGGTTGATTTGAAAATCACAGGTTGTTAAGCTTCTATTGTGAGAACATTTTGTTTAATATCAGTAATGTATTTTATGGAAGCCATGATAGGAATATGAGACAAACAAAGCCTGATCTAAATTGTCCTGTATTTACGACTTACAAACAGCTGGTTTTCATCAGAGTTCATTCGACTCTTTTTATCTCTTTGTTTCACCACGACAGAGAACGCTGAGCTGCTACTCTTTGCACAACATACCTTCCATCATGGTTGACTAGCTATCTAGTCGAACTAACCGTCTGGTTCTTCCCCTTCAGGCTGTTATGACCTCCCAACCTGAGGGAGAGTCCAAGGTGCTCCAGCTGAAGGCACGAGGTGAAGGTCTGCGTGAGCGTCTGGAGGAGAGCAGGAAACGGGAGCTTCAGCAGTTGGTGAAAGACACGGAGCAGCAGTGGAGGACGCTTCTGCAGGCCGCCAGGCAGGCAGAGCTCCGGACGCTGTCGGACGACTTCGACGTGCAGAGTGAAAACACTCAGTCGTGGATCAGAGACAGACAACAGCAGCTGCAGTCTGTGGGCAGTCACACACCGCCGGACGAGAGGTGTCACACAGCTCAGGTCTGTTTCAACTCATCGTCCTGCAGCAGCAATCTGTTCTCTGAGTATTGCTGAGTTCACCAAGATATGGGGGCATTAACAGAGTCAATCTCAAAATTGGTGACGTTGTGAAGAAGCGTGCAATCATGGGAGTCGTTGTCGTCCTCTCTAAAACGAACGGACCCGCTGATTAAGACCAGTAGCAACACTGAGCGAGCTCAGCTGCCGCTAACCTTTACTTCACGTGTTCCTCTGATAACTTGCAAACATTCAGGATGTTTTTACAGAACGCTGAATCATCCGCAAAGGTCTCTTCCTCTCCAAAACAATTATGATGATTAAAACTGATAAAAACACAGAATGAAGCAGTTTCACATTAAAAATCTGCGTTTCTAGTACACAGGATGTCCCGGAGTGCTGCAGTTCACGTTTGCTCAGCTTGTTTCTCTCAAAACTTAGGATCGAGACGTCTGATAAAAAACTTCATCCGGTTAAACCATATAGTTAAAAATAAAGTTAGAATTAAAATTGTAACGTAAAAACGAGGCTTTAAACTGGATAAAACGTCATTGCATGCACAAAGGGGATAAGACGCCATTGATATGCGGTTACTTTGATTAAAATTCAAGATTTCTCAGGTTTGAAACTTGTTGGAAACATTTGGGGAAATTGGAAGTACACAATGAAGCACACAAAATGTGTGACATAGGTCGAGTTGCTTTTAGATATTTCAATGTGTAAAAGATCCATGTTACACCTTTAAGACATCCCTGTTGTTGGGAATCGTAGAGATGTTGGGGATTGATGGTGTGTCTCACAAAGTCCAGCATGAACGTTCCTTTTTCATCCAGCAATTTGTTGAGTATAATCACCCAACTCTTAAGTTTGAATGAATCTCATTGAATGAAGTCTGCGTGTTTTGTTTGCAGACCATCTTGAGCTCCAAACCTGACGGCGACTGTACGGTGAACAACCTGAGGAGGCGAGGCCAGAGTCTGTGTGACCACCAGGACGTAGACCAGGGCAGGAAGGTCCACGTTCAGAAGATGATCCGTGACACGGAGGAGCAGTGGAGGACGGTGCTGCTGGCTGCGAAACAGGTCGAAGCTGCTGCAGGAACTGAGATCAGCCAGAAGACCGAGAGGAGAGCGCTGGAGGTCAGATCACGTATTTCCATCCAGAGGCGCTAATGTCATGAACTGTTGTTAACACAGATAAGCATGTTCTAATCCCGTAAAACGTTCTTCATCCTGATGCACAGTGAATGCATAGTTATTGTATTCTATTTAATAACTGAATATTTGGTCAACTTTGGTCAGAAGTCAGTAATAACTGAATGTTAGTGGGACTGTATGCATGATGTAGAAGAGTCTACAGTACGTATGATGTGGAAGAGTCTACAGTACGTATGATGTGGAAGAGTCTACAGTACGTATGATGTGGAAGAGTCTACAGTACGTATGATGTAGAAGAGTCTACAGTACGTATGATGTGGAAGAGTCTACAGTACGTATGATGTAGAAGAGTCTACAGTACGTATGATGTAGAAGAGTCTACAGTACGTATGATGTGGAAGAGTCTACAGTACGTATGATGTAGAAGAGGCTACAGTACGTATGATGTAGAAGAGTCTACAGTACGTATGATGTGGAAGAGTCTACGGTACGTATGATGTAGAAGAGTCTACAGTACGTATGATGTAGAAGAGTCTACGGTACGCATGATGTAGAAGAGTCTACAGTACGCATGATGTGGAAGAGTCTACGGTACGCATGATGTGGAAGAGTCTACAGTACGCATGATGTGGAAGAGTCTACAGTACGTATGATGTGGAAGAGTCTACAGTACGCATGATGTGGAAGAGTCTACAGTACGTATGATGTGGAAGAGTCTACAGTACGCATGATGTGGAAGAGTCTACAGTACGTATGATGTGGAAGAGTCTACAGTACGTATGATGTGGAAGAGTCTACAGTACGCATGATGTAGAAGAGTCTACAGTACGTATGATGTGGAAGAGTCTACAGTACGTATGATGTGGAAGAGTCTACAGTACGCATGATGTGGAAGAGTCTACAGTACGCATGATGTGGAAGAGTCTACAGTACGTATGATGTGGAAGAGTCTACAGTACGCATGATGTAGAAGAGTCTACAGTACGCATGATGTGGAAGAGTCTACAGTACGCATGATGTGGAAGAGTCTACAGTACGCATGATGTGGAAGAGTCTACAGTACGCATGATGTGGAAGAGTCTACAGTACGCATGATGTGGAAGAGTCTACAGTACGTATGATGTAGAAGAGTCTACAGTACGTATGATGTAGAAGAGTCTACAGTACGCATGATGTAGAAGAGTCTACAGTACGCATGATGTGGAAGAGTCTACAGTACGCATGATGTGGAAGAGTCTACAGTACGCATGATGTGGAAGAGTCTACAGTACGCATGATGTGGAAGAGTCTACAGTACGTATGATGTAGAAGAGTCTACAGTACGTATGATGTAGAAGAGTCTACAGTACGTATGATGTAGAAGAGTCTACAGTACGTATGATGTGGAAGAGTCTACAGTACGTATGATGTGGAAGAGTCTACAGTACGTATGATGTAGAAGAGTCTACAGTACGTATGATGTAGAAGAGTCTACAGTACGTATGATGTGGAAGAGTCTACAGTACGTATGATGTGGAAGAGTCTACAGTACGTATGATGTGGAAGAGTCTACAGTACGTATGATGTGGAAGAGTCTACAGTACGCATGATGTGGAAGAGTCTACAGTACGTATGATGTGGAAGAGTCTACAGTACGCATGATGTAGAAGAGTCTACAGTACGTATGATGTGGAAGAGTCTACAGTATGTATGATGTAGAAGAGTCTACAGTACGCATGATGTAGAAGAGTCTACAGTACGTATGATGTGGAAGAGTCTACAGTACGTATGATGTAGAAGAGTCTACAGTACGTATGATGTAGAAGAGTCTACAGTACGTATGATGTAGAAGAGTCTACAGTACGTATGATGTGGAAGAGTCTACAGTACGTATGATGTGGAAGAGTCTACAGTACGTATGATGTAGAAGAGTCTACAGTACGTATGATGTAGAAGAGTCTACAGTACGTATGATGTAGAAGAGTCTACAGTACGCATGATGTGGAAGAGTCTACAGTACGCATGATGTAGAAGAGTCTACAGTACGCATGATGTGGAAGAGTCTACAGTACGCATGATGTGGAAGAGTCTACAGTACGCATGATGTGGAAGAGTCTACAGTACGCATGATGTGGAAGAGTCTACAGTACGCATGATGTGGAAGTGTCTACAGTACGTATGATGTAGAAGAGTCTACAGTACGTATGATGTAGAAGAGTCTACAGTACGCATGATGTAGAAGAGTCTACAGTACGCATGATGTGGAAGAGTCTACAGTACGCATGATGTGGAAGAGTCTACAGTACGCATGATGTGGAAGAGTCTACAGTACGTATGATGTAGAAGAGTCTACAGTACGTATGATGTAGAAGAGTCTACAGTACGCATGATGTGGAAGAGTCTACAGTACGCATGATGTGGAAGAGTCTACAGTACGCATGATGTGGAAGAGTCTACAGTACGCATGATGTGGAAGAGTCTACAGTACGCATGATGTGGAAGAGTCTACAGTACGTATGATGTGGAAGAGTCTACAGTACGCATGATGTGGAAGAGTCTACAGTACGTATGATGTGGAAGAGTCTACAGTACGTATGATGTAGAAGAGTCTACAGTACGTATGATGTGGAAGAGTCTACAGTACGTATGATGTGGAAGAGTCTACAGTACGCATGATGTGGAAGAGTCTACAGTACGTATGATGTAGAAGAGTCTACAGTACGTATGATGTAGAAGAGTCTACAGTACGTATGATGTGGAAGAGTCTACAGTACGTATGATGTGGAAGAGTCTACAGTACGTATGATGTAGAAGAGTCTACAGTACGTAGCCCCCTTCCTGTTGAAGGGCAGCTTCGATTGATCCATTTCAAACCATTCAAAGTGTCTGTTGCTCTTCAGCGGAGAGGCTTTGAGAGCCAGCAGCAGGAGACCAGCAGCTGGCTCACACATCTTCAGAAACAACTGGACTCTCTGAAGAGCCAAACCAGAGCTGAGGACAGACTGCAGGCTGCTCAGGTGAGCTGACATCCTGCTCATTAAAGCTTTGAATCAATCTTTACTTTCAATGCCTGTAACTAATAATGTTTCAATTCAAAGATTCATGACTTCAGCCTGATAATACAATTATTAAAGGGAGTGTTCTTCAACCATGTCCTCTTGTGTAAATGATATTTAAGTTTGTTCCAGTATTGAAGAAGAACGCTGCAGACAGCAGTTGCTCAACAGGCTGTAGTGTAATCACATTACATTACAGTCAATGTGCGTCGACTAAAAGTGCTATTACAAGAGTCTGACAACATTATGGAAAAACCAAAATAGAGAAATGTAACCTTTTTCTTTACCTTTCACTTGGTCCGTCTGTTACTTGCTGTGAGAAGACTCATTATGGTGGAAAAGTCCAGAAGTTAACTCTTAACTATAAGATGATAACTGTGACTTCCGCTTCCTATCCCCAGACCATTCTGAGATCCAAAGGTGAAGGAGACTCCAAGCTCCAGGAGCTCAGCACACGAGGCCAGAGTTTGTGTGGTCACGACCTCGAGGAACCCAGCAAACAAGAGGTTGAACAGAAGGTAAGAGGCGCTGAGGAGCAGTGGACGAGAGTCCTGCAAGATGCCAAACAAGCCCTGGATCAGGCTGAGAAGCAGCGCGCGCTGGAGGGCCAGTTGAAGGACTACGAAGCCGTGAGAGACGACACCAGAGCCTGGCTGCAGGACAAGCAGCAGAGCCTCGTCTCTCTGGACCGTCAGACTGATCCAGAGCACACAATAAGCACTGTACAGGTCAGTTTGACTGTAATAATCCCTTTACGTATGCATGCTTTTTCATCAAGAGCAAAATAGGTTTGTTTTTCTTTTTGATATTAATATGTAACCACCAATGATCGAGGTGTTTGTAGGTATTGCCTGACCTTAGACTTCCATCACTGGATATAGTTCAACAATATATTTACTACTAAATATGTTTTGGTGTTGACGGTGAATTATTTCAACTGTAAAGTGAAATAACTGATTTGAGCGTTCAGAGTATTTTGTCAGACATGACAACAGTCTATAATATATTTTACCGGCATGCTAATATTTCTTTTGTTTGCAAAACCCTTTAAGCTTCAGTTTTAAAGATGTCTTCTTTGATATCCGTCCTCAGACTATCCTGAGCCGTAAGCCCGAGGGAGACTCCAAGCTGACGGAGCTGAGGAGACAGAGCCAGAGTCTGTCCGACCAGGAGGAGCTGGAGGAGAACACGAGACAAGAGGCCCGGCGGACGGTGAAAGACTCGGAGGAGCAGTGGATGGCGGTCCTGCAGACCGCCGAGAGCACTCTGAAGAAAGCCGAGGTCCACTACTCGCTGTCCAGGGAGATGGAGGCGTTCCGCGCCAAAGCAGGAAGCACCAAAACCTGGCTCACCAAGCTGCAGCAACAGGCCAAGTCCAAAGGGAGCAGCACCCGCGGCAGCCGGGCTCAGATCGAGGACCGGCTGAACACGGCACAGGTACAACAAACATGAGGGCTTTTTCAACATATTGTATGTTTCATTCTGTGTAGCTGACATTTGTTGTATCTGGGCAGTGGACACATGCAAGCTGTTTTACAAAGCAATACATATCTAATGAAATAGTTCATGACTTGTGTCTTTAGGCCATCTTGAGCTCCAAGTCCAGGGGCGAGGCTCAAGTGATGGAGCTGAACAGACGAGCACAGAGTCTGTGCGAGCAGAGAGACCTGCAGGGAGACAAGAGGGCGGAGGTCGAGCAGACGCTCAAAGACACCGAGCAGCAGTGGAGGACGGTCCTGCAGGCTGCTGAGGAGACGCAGAGGTACAGGAAGCTGTTCTTTTAGCGTCTTTAAGGGGAAGCCTTCTCTCTGTTTCTTTCTTTCGACATAAATGTCACTGTAGCTTGGCTACAGATCAGCTGACTGAAGCTTGTTATTCAGGTTCAGCGCTCTGTGGCTGCAGGCATCTGTCTAGATTGATAGATAGATAGATAGATGTATACTTGATTCATGCCCAAGGGGGACATTTGTTAATTTCTCTATTAGTGTCCTGAAGCCACACACTAAATTCCCTCCCACAGGCAGGGTTGTGGTTTTGATGCTGTTTAATCAAAGTAGATTGTTGCAACTAAATCATCTGAAACCGGTTTTGCTATTCCTGAAAAGCTGATGTGAAGTACTGAAGGACAGCTGGACTCTTTCTCTGAAGAATCTCTTACTTTACAGAACATCACTCAAAAGCTTGTTTTTAAATGAAATACGCAGCGAATCATTTCTTTCCTCAAGAAGTTTGGATTCTCTGGCCCCATTAACGGTGAGCGGCGAGCTCTGTCACAAGATCCCATCGCCTCGGCAGGAGTTTGATTGACACACGGTTCATCCAATCAACTGTCAAATGTTTCTGGTTTTGCCGGTGTGGTCCGGTGTACAAGTTGACTAATTGCAAACACGCTGACTCGTCATTTGTCATGATGACACATTCTTGCAAATTAAATGTAGCAGACATCCTGTGATGCAACCTGTGCGGTCGGAGCCACGGCGCTACATCCAACCCTTAATACATTAGTAATAAACAACATGTAAACGTGAGTAACATAATTTATGGTTGTTTATAAACAGACGAACCGAGGCCGGTACCATGAAGGAGGTCACATTGCACTACAGGTGGTGGGAGGGGAAGACAAGCGCGTCGTGCTCGTTTAACAGAAAGATCATGTTTTTTGAGGTGACAAGACGAGACAACTTAAACTGCTGCGACGTTTTGGATTTAAAGCCGACGAAAGAGATGAGCCGAAAAACTGAGGAGGCAGCGAGTGAAGTGCGACACCTAGTGGTGACATGTGGTATGTCGGTCCAGTGGTCGGTCACAGCGGTTTGAATTTTTCCTCCGACCCAACCCAAGACTAGAATAACTGTGATTCTGATTTCTAACGTGATCTATAATCTTCTTTCACCCGTCAGGGAGTTGAAGGGCGCTGTGGAGCGCATGGTGTCCTGTCAGTACCAGCGAGGCCAGACTGAGACCCGTCTGTCTGAGTTTCAGAAGCAGACGTCCAACCTGCCGCGTGTCTTCCCCTGGCCCGGCCTGGGGGAGCGGAGGCAGGCGGTGGAACAGGCCCGGACCCTGCTGGACCAGAGCACAGCGCTGGCCCCCGTCCTCTCAGCCCTCCGCACAAAGGTCAAGACCTCACAGGAGAGAGAGTTCAGCTCTATGCTTTCAGAGTGTGATTAATGTTGCGTCTGTAGCAATCCTCCAATCTTTTTTCTTTTTCTTTTCAGAACTTTAATAAAGCTGAAAGAATGTGATTACAAATAAATGAGACACGTGTTACCAGGTTGCTCACAAACATCCAACGCATCGCGACTGTTCTGCTCTGTTCTCCTCCAGGCTGCAGAGCTGTTTGAGATCACACAGGACCCCGGCTGGTCAGACCCGTCCTGGGCAGCCAAGGAGGAGTCCATTCCTGCTCTGCTGAAAGAGCTCACTGTGAGTTCAGCGCTCTGTCAAGATGCACAGCAGTCCTGAGGAAAGATATATATAAGGAGTATCTTTCAATATTTATAGGCGGTTATTTCTTCATAACACCGGGATGTTATGTCATACGACTAAGTTCAAACTCTATTTATAAGCGTCTATATTTAAGACAACCACCACAACATCGTCCTCTCCCACTCCATTATCCCGTTGTTTCCCTTCAGCCTCCCTTTTAAAAAGTAGAACACATGTTTGACCAATGGCTGAGTTTCTCTGTCAAATGCTATCTGCTGTTGTTTCCAGGAGGCTGTGGCGCACCTGGAGCAGGGCATGCAGGCGGAGAGGCAGTGCACCCAGCTGGTGGAGCAGCACGAAGCAGCCCAGGACTGGCTGAGGGAGCACGTTAAATGCCAGGGAGCTCCTCCAGAGGACAGACGGGGTCTGCACAATGCTGTCAACACTCTGAAGGTGAGATGAAGAAACACAGACACACATCCCTTTACTAGAAACAAACCAATACATTCTCCCAAATCTTTTCTCACATTGATAATATAATATAATATATATAATTATTGGAAACACCAATCGATGAGCCAACAGTCGAAACCGGTGGGTTGTCGGCTGATCGGCCATGACCGGTTTCCGGCCAATCAGTCTATATATAGGCAAAAAAGCCGTAAATATATATATATATACGGCTTTTTTGCCTGCAAATTTACACACACCTGTGCCGCACGATGGTTTTACATTGCGCGCCACAGCCACACACACACGCAACAAGCATGTCGTGCACACAATGAGAGCTGCTGCACATAGTACAGCCACACACACACACATACACACACACACACACACATCGTGTCGTCAGTGTGTAAGTTCCTCAGCCTGTGTGAAGAAGACGTAAAATGTATAATCTGCAACACCTGCAAGTCCATCTGTAACACCTGCAAGTCCAAACTTTTGGCGAGAGAAGGTCCTGTAACTTGGTGCAGTTTTGGAGAAAAGCTATTTAATAGTCAATGTTTTCTTATAAACATACAATTTAATTTCAATTTTCCAGAAAAGAAAAGTTACAAAAATATTTTTGGATGCTGTCATTTAAGTACTTAGAAAGGAAGAAAATCAGGTAAGATTTCCAGACATTGGAAGTGGCCAAGACAAGTTATACTGGTGCATCTCTAATAGAAATGTCTACAATTTCTAACCAAACAGTGAAAGGCTGTTTCACTCAAATTCTTTTTTCTGCATTTTAATAATCTGGTTCTCCTGTTCCTCCCTCCTGTAACCAGGCCTTGCTCCAGACAGTGGACAGGGAGCAGCGAGAGATGAAGGAGCTGGACTCTTCCAGAGACAGTCTGCTGAGCCTCTGCACCCCCGGAGGTCGGGATGCCCTGACCCTGGAGGTCAGCCATCTCCACCACCTCTGCGCCACCTCGGAGCAGGAGGTGAGGGAGCGCCTGGCGGCCTGTGAGGCGCGGCTGGAGGAGCTGGACGGTCAGCTGGCGAGGAGGGCCCAGGGGCTGAAGGACAGAGCTGCAGCCCTGCAGTGGGAGCTCCGCTCTCTGGATCAGGCGCTCGGTTACAGCGAACCGCAGAACAACATCGCTCAGCTCCAACAGCACTGGCACAGCCTTAAGGTTATTACTGCTCTATTCATCCTGATCTAAAACCCAATGCAGCTATCGCTTTCATCACCTAGTACCAAAGTACCAACGACGACATGTAAAACCACTGCCATGTTCCACCTGCAGTTCTGTGAATTCTGCTAACGCGACGCTGTTGAAGGCATCTCAAGACTCCTTCAGTCATGTTGTTGTCTTTCTCCTGTTAGAACTGTGGGAAGTCACTGAAGGATTTGGGTGTGAAAGTTAATGACCTTCACCAGGAAGTAAAGGCTACACCTGCCACTGACGAGCTGCCATCAGAAATTCTGACTCTGGTGAAGTCCTTATCCCAGCAGCACGACAGGTACCATATCTCACCACATGCTCTTATTGTTGCAGTAGCGCTCTCGCACATAGATCAAAACAAAGCATGACTGATTGTTGCCAAGATCTGTTTGATTTCTATATCTTTGTTTCGCTCAAGTTGTAGACAAGAAAGAGGTGGTCTGCACATACCTGACCAAGTCACATGACATGCAGTAACATCTGTCCACTTCACCACTGGGGCTTTTTAAACTTCATACAGCTCACTTCTAAATGACAAATCCTCAGCTGGCATCCCTCTGTTTCAATTTAGTTTTCAATTATTCTTACATACCAAAAACATGCCTGAGCGGATCATTCTGCTCTTGATGAATGACATGGAAACAGAGTTCTCCTGATTTATAACCGGTTTGAAACATCCAAAGACTTCATGTCATCTAATGCCTGGTTCCTTGAGCTAAGCAATGAGACTCACATTTATACATAAACATTTCTCTGTTGTTATTTTTCTGTTAATCTGTCCTTGCAGTTGTTGCATTTGCACTGTTTAATGCAGAAAGAAAGTCTGTTTTTATGTTTATGTCATCTAGTATGATGCATGCAGATAACATGCTAAATATGTGCGGATACAATACATATCATTTCATTGTTTTTACAGTCTAAAGTCCAGGCTGAGTGAGCGTCAGGAGACGTGCTCTGCAAACACAGCTCGCTGTCTGATGGACTGTCTTCACGCCCTGCAGGAATGGAACTACAGCAAACCATCAGAGTCCATTTCTTCTGTGCAGGTTCCTGTCTTTTAATTATTTTACTGTTTTTCCAGGCAATGCAAGTACTTTGCAAGTAAGCATTTGCCTTCATTCTTTTTATGCCCATATTTTCTGATGTTACCCTAAACTATAATCAGGTAAAATGATGTTGCGGGTTTGTTGGGGAAAATGTTCATTACATTTTCATCAAAGAAAAGATTTTTGGGATTTGTGTAACATTTTCACTCTAATGGAGCATTTGTCAGTGGCTTATTTATGCTCACTTGGCAATGTGTTAAATGTTGTTATGACATTTCACACACAAACACAGATTTAACATTTCTTTTTTTTCTTCCTGGTGTTAGGCGACGTTTGAGGAAGGTGAAAAGTTGCAGGCCAGCCTGAGGGAGGTGCTTTCCCACCAGTCGTTTCTGACAGAATGTTTGATGCCAGTCTTGTCTGAGAAACTGCTGAGCCAGGGTTCAGAGACACTCAGAAAAGCAGACACGTACAAGGCTTCTCTCAACCAGAGCTTAAAGGTATTTAAATCATGATCTATTTCATATGAAATTCTAAGTAACTCTGCAGTAATTAATGCTGTTTTTACTCTTTCGTTCGAAGAAACTTGATGGAAAGAGTAAACAGAAGCTGCCTGATGTCCTTCCTGGTAATCAAGAGGAAACAAAGACATCTGCAGTGGCACCACCACGGAAAAGCAAGCGCTCACCTGAGAAAGAACATCAACAGAAAAATATTCCCTCAACAGAAAAATGTACATCTATTGAGGATGAATTGTCAGTTTCAGCTGAGCTGAAAATTGAGGCTAAAACATTAAAGCCTACTGTGACAGCAGTCATTGAAGACATAACAGTTGCTGGTGCGGAGAAAACCAGAATTGAATTGACAAAAAATAAATCTCAGAGTCCAACCAATCCTTCAGAACACTTTACAGCTCAACGTTTCAACCCTTCTGAAGAATCACCGTTTAAAAGTATAAAGCCAGATGCCTCAGCTGAGCCAGTTGGTGCCGAGCAAATTAAACCTGCTGTTGAAGAATCTGTACTCATCCAAAAGGTCATTGAGCAGTCGGCACCTGGTGTTGGTGAGAACACTACACCTGTACCATCCAGGAGAAAGTCAAAGACTTTGGCCACTGATACAGAGCCTTCCAAGACTAAGGTGGAGCCTGAAATGGTGAAAACTATTATTACTCAAGGGTCACCCAGAAATCCAATCGGAACTGCTGCTGTAGAAGAAACAAAGTGTATCACAACAATTGTTCTAGATGTATCAGAGCCATTCACATCTGCCCCTGTGACAACTGACACTAAGTCAGTCACAGAGCAAGCTGAGACCATGGTTGTTGAACAGGCCAAGCTTGGACCTACCAGTAAAGAGTCAAAGAGTACAGAAGTGTCCTTAAAGATTACTGTTGCAAAACCTGCACAGATCAAAAGTGATGCTGAGAATCTGATGTCTCTCCAAACTTCAGCGCTTATCACAGAAACAGATGCTGGGCAACCTAAGTCTGTACGGGAAGGGCAAGAGTCCAAGACTTCCACATTGTCCACGACTTCTGAACCAGTTTCTGAGTTCAAGGAAACTAAGAAAGAACCTGAGAAAGGGAAGACTTCTTCAACTACTCGGGGGATCTCACAGCCAGTAGAAACTGCTGTTAAGGGAGAAAGTAAGCTCATGCCAACAAAGTCAAAGAGTCCAAAACTTTCCCCAGAATTTTCTAACAAGGAGAAAACACAGACCGTGGAAAAGTCAAACAGTCAGATGTCTTTACTGAGATCCAAGGAGCAAACTGAAGCAGCTGTTGTGGAGGAAGAAGCTAAGGTTATAACAACCAGGAGGAAGTCAAAGAGTCTTGTCGTTTCCACTGTTCCAGAGGCAGTGTCAGCCGTTGAAAGAACTACAGCTTTGGGGGAAAAACCTGAGAAGTCTTCATCCTCAGAGTTGGCTCCAGCTCCAACTAAAACTGCTGTTTTGGAAGAAAGTGAGGTTTTACCACCAAAGCAAAAGTCAACAACCCCCGACCAGCAGGCAGCACAGATGACAGAAGAACCTGAAAGTCAGAGAACTGCTTTCAGTTTCAGGGAACAAAAATCAAAGAGTGCTGAACTTACCACAACTTTGCAGCAAATTGGTGCCTATAACATAACTACCAATGTTGAACCTGAAGATAATAAGAAAGAACCTGACTGCCTGAAGTCTTCTTCAACTCCACAGGTGGTCACAGAACCAACTGAAACTACTGTCGCGAAAGAAAAGAAGCTTTCTCCAACCAAAAGAAGATCACAGGGTCGAAAGCTCTCCTTAGAACAAGCTACCAAAGAGGTGGCAGCGACTATGCAAGAGCCTGAAAGTCAAAAGCCTACATTGAGCTCCAGAGAGCAAAATGAAACTGTTGCTGTGGAAGAAACTAAAGTTACACCAACCAGAAGTAAATCAAAGGGTATTGAGGTTTCCACAGTCCCAGAGCCAATGTCTCCCCTTGGTAGAATTACTGTTGTGGAGCCTAAGGAAACAAAACAAGAACCTGAAAATGTTCAAGGGCAAGCCAAAACTGCTGTTGTTGAACAAATTAAGCTTCAACCACCCAAGAGAAAGTCAAAGAGTACAGAATCACCTCTTAAACTAGCTGACACTGAGGCACCTCAGACAAAGATAGAAACTGAAGATCAAAAATCTTCCTTGAGTTCTAGTGGCCAAAGTAATAGTATTGTTGAGGAAGAAGCAAAGCGTGTGCCAGCCAGAAGGAAGTCAAAGAATGGTGACCTTTCGACAACCTCCGAGACAGTTGTTACCCACAGATCACCTGATGTGGAGCCTGAAAAAAATAAGAAAGAACTAGATGGTCAAATGTCTTCAGCTCCAGATGTGGTCATGGGGCAAACTGAAAGTACTGCTGTGGGAAAAGCAGAGCTTTTACCTACCAAAGAAAAGTCAAAAGGTCTTAAACTTTCCTCTGAACTGACAAAGAATAAAGAAGAGCATGACAGTCAGAGGCCATCTTCAACCCCAGAGGTGGTCACAGCAACAACTGAAGTTACTGTTGTGGAAAAAGGTAAAGTTTCACCAACCAAAAGAAGCTCAAAGGGTATCAAAATGTCTCCAGAATTTGCTAGCACAGACCGGACAAAGACCAAGGAACAGCCTGACAGTAAGAAGCAATCTTCAACTCAAGAGTTAATCACAGGAACAACTGAAACTACTGTTGTGGCAAGAGAAGAGCTTTCATCAACCAAAACTAAGTTGAAGGAATTGAAACTATCCCCAGAACTTGCTACCACAGAGCTGACAAAGACCAAGGGAGAGCCTCACAGTCAAAAAACATCTTCATCTCTTGAGGTGGTCACAGCAACAACTGAAATTACTGTTGTGGAAAAAGGAGAGCTTTCCCCTACCAATGGAAAGTCAAAGGGTCTTAAACGCTCTCCAGAATGTGCTACCGTAGAGCTGACGAGGACAAAGGAAGAGCCTGACAGTCAGAGGCCATCTTCAACTCCAGAGGTGGTCAAAGCAATAACTGAAGTTACTGTTGTGGAAAAGGGAAAGCTTTCACCAACCAAAAGAAAGTCAAAGGGTCTTAAACCTTTTACAGAACCTGCTTTCACGGGTTTGTCTGAAACCAAGGACGTGCCTGATAGTCAAATCATGGATAAACATCCACATTCCGAGCTTCAGGGGCCTAAAACTCGATCTAAAGAGGCCACAGAAGAAGCCATTACCCAGTCTACAAGTACAGCACCTCAAACACAACCACCTCTTTCCACCGAGCCCAGTGATTTGTCAGACTACATGGCAAAGTTATCGGATAACACAGTTGAGTGTCAGAATAGATATCTTGTCCTCGATCTGCCTGAGATTGGTGCAACAAAGACATGTGAGATAAAGCCAGATCAGCAAGAGGCAGAAGGTGTGGCTATAAGTGACTCCACTCAACCTAACTCTGCTGCTTTTGCAGTGGCGCTGCCTCATAAGGCAGAGACAGAATTTTCAGAAATAAGCTCACCCAAGCAAGAGATAAGAAAACCAAGTGAAACTGTGAGTCAGTTGAGGCTCACTCAGGAAAGACCCAAGGAGAAAAAGGATTATGATGTTCAGGGAGAGCATTATAAAGTGTCTACACATGACGTGTATGATGCACCTAAGAGTCTGGATGAAAATTCTGTTAAGAAAATCCATTTGGAGCCTGACGTGTGCATTATACAGCTAGATAGACAGACCAGTCCAGACGAGGGTGAAAACACATCCTTCACAAGAGCAAACACAATTAATCCACTTCAAACAAGTATCCAGAGTGAAAGAGTACCAGAAAACAAAGATATGACCACTGCTGATGTGAAGTCAGAGAAGGCTGCAGTTAAGATGACTACAATAAAAGTGCTAGAAAGCCATGCTGAATGTCAAGACAATGTTACTGAAAGGGACTCTGCTCAAACAGCTCCTGCTTGTGAAGCATTGCCCTCAGATGAAGCAGGGACAGACTCCATAGAAATTAGCATATCTGAGCAAGATATGGTGAAACCAAGCCAAACCGAGACTCAAAGAGGGCTCTTTAAAACCACAAAGGAAAGACCCAAACCTGTCAAGGAACATGGTGTCAGTGAACAGTATTCTACACTCTTGACACATGGCATGGACAATGAACCCAGGAGCTTTGAAGAAAAATCTGTGAGGATGGAGAAACTCCCCACGGGTACTGAAGTGTGTATCCTACAACTAAATATACCGACCAGTCCAGAGAAGGATGAAAAGACATCTGTCACAAGAGCAAAAGAGCTAAGAATAGATATTGTTCAAACAAGTATCCAGAGCGAAATATTGCCAGAAAACAAAGATATCACGACTACTGATGTTAAGCCAGAAAAAGCTGCTGTTGAAATGATTAAGCTGAAGGTACAACAAAGTAGAACTGAACATCAAGACAATGTGACTCAAAGGGGCTCTGCTCAACTCAAACCGTCTGGTTCGGAAACATTGCAACCACATGAGACAGAATTGATAGAGATAAGATTATATGAGCAAGAAACGGTTAAAGCAAGCCATACCGACACTAAGAAGGAAATCATGAAAACTACACAGGATAGAGCTACAGAGTTCAAGGAACATGGGGTCCAAGAAGAGCATCCCAAAGTGTCAACACGTGTTATGCACGATGTACCCCAAAGTCTACATGAAAAGTATTTGAGGATGGAGAAAATCCACATGGGCCCTGAAGTGCGCATACTACAACTAGATTTACCGACCAGCTTGGAGAAGGATGCAAACACATCAGTCACAAGAGCGAAAGAGCCAAGGATAGATATTGTTCAAACCGGTATCCAACGTGAAAGAACCCCAGAAAACAAAGATAATACTAAATCAGAGAAGATGACACAAGTAGAAATGCAACAAATCACCACTGAAAGGCAAGATAATGTAGTTGATTTTGCAGAAGTGAAGCCAAATGAAACAGAGATAACATCCGCAGGAGTAAGGTTATCACAGCAAAACCCTGTAAAACCAAGCGAAACAGTGATTAAACTAGAGCTTGTGAAAACCACAAAAGAAAGACAGACAAAGGTCAAGGATCACAATGTGCAAGAAGTGCATGCTAAAGTGTCAAAAAAACACTTGCATGATGCACCCCAGAGCCCGGAGGAAAAGTCTGTTAAGATGTCTCAAGAGTTGGTCACAGCAACAACTGAAATAACTGTTGTGGAAAAAGGAGAACTTTCGCCGACAAAGACTAAGGGTCTTAAACTTTCTCCAGATCTTGCTACCAAGGAGCTGGCAAAGACCAAGGAAGAGCCTGACAGTCAGAAGCCATCTTCAACTCCACAGGTGGTCACATCACCAACTGAAATTACTGTTGTGGTAGAAGGTGAACTTTCACCAATTGAGAGAAAGTCTAAGGATCTGCAACTTTCCCCAGATATGGCGACCACAGAGCTGACAAAGACCAAGGAAGAGCCTCACAGTCAGAAGCCGTCTTCAACTCAAGAGGTGCTGACAGCAACAACTGACACTGCTATTGTGGAAAAAGGAGAATTTTTACCTACCAAAGGAAAGTCAAAGGGTCTTAAACTTTCTCCAGAAGTTGCTTCCACAGAGCTGATAATTACCAAAGAAGAGCCTGACAGTCAGAGGCCATATTCAGCGCCAGAGGTGGTCACAGCAACAACTGAAATTACTGTTGTGGAAAAAGGTGAACTTTCCCCAACCAAAATTAAGTCCAAGGACCTCAAAATCTCTCCAGAACTTGCTACCATGGATATGATAAAAATCAAGGAAGAGCCTGACAGTCAAAGGCCATCCTCAACTTCAGAGGTGGTCACAGAGACGACAGAAGTTACTGTTGTGGAAAAAGGAAAGCTGTCACCAAGCAAAAAGATGACAACGGATCTGAAACTTTCCTCTGAATTTCCTACCAAAGAGCTGATTGATGTCAAGAAAGAAACTGACAGTCAGAAGTCTTCAGTAGATTCCAGAGAGTCAACTGAATGTCCAGTTTTGGAGGAATTTACCATACCAGCCAGAAGGAAGTCAAGGTGTCTTGATGTTTCCACAGCTGAAGAGCATGTCTCTGCTCCTGGTGGAAGTATTAATGTGGAGGCAAAGGAAGAATACAACAGTGTGAATGTTTCAACTGGACAGGTAAGCACAGGAGCAACTAAAACTGATGTTGTGAAAGACACTAACCTTTCCCTAACCAAAAGAAAATCAAAGAGTGCAAAGGATTCTTTAGAACTTTCTAGCAAGGAGCTGACAAAGACCAAGCAAAAGCCTCACAGTCATCAGCTAATTTTAAGTCCCGAAGTGGTCGCATTACCAACTGAAATTAGTGTAGTGGAAAAATATGTTTTTTCACCAACCGAAGGAAAGTTAAAGGGTCTTAAACTTTCTCCAGAACTTACTGCCACACAGTTGACAAAAAACAAAGAAGAGCCTGACAGTCAAAGGCCATCCTCAACTCCAGAGGTGGTCACAGCAACAGCTGAAATTGCTGTTGTTGAAAAAGGAAATCTTTCGCCGACCAAAAGAATATCAAAGGCTCTGAAAGGTTTTGGGGAATTTGCTGCCACAAAACTTATGGATGCCAAGAAAGAACCTAATAGTCAGATGGATTCAGTTGACTCCAGAGAGCAAACTAAAACTGCAGTTTTAGACGAATTACCAGCCAGTAAGAAGACCAGGTGCCTTGATGTTTCCACAGCTGTAGAGCCAGTCTCTGCTCTTGGTGGAAGTATTGAAGTAGAGTCTAAGGAGGCTGAGAAAGAATATTACAGTGGGAGGGCTTCAAGTGGACAGGTAGGAACAGGAGCAATTAAAACTGATGTTCTAAAAGACACTAACCTTCCCATAACCAAAACTAAATCAAAGAGTCCGAAGGTTTCTTTACAACTTTCTAGTAAGGAGCTGACAAAGACCATGGATGAGCTTTACAGTAAGAAGCCTTCTTCAACTCCTGAGGTGGTCACAGTACCAACTGAAGTAACAATTTTGGAAAAAGAAGGGCTTTCACCTACCAAAGGTAAGTCAAAGGGTCTTAAACATTCCCCAGAACATGCTACCACAGAGCTGACAAATGCCAAAGAAAAACCTGAGAGTCAAAAGCCATCTTCAATTCCAGAGGTCAGAGCAACAACTGAAACTACTCTTGTGGAAGGAGATACACTTCCACCAACCAAAATGAAGCCTAAGAATCTTGAACATTCCCCAGAACATGGTATCACAGAGCTGACTTTGACAAAGGGAGAGCCTGACAGTCAGAAGCCATCTTCAACTCTACAGGTGGTCACAGCAACAACGGAAACTACTGTTTTAGAAGAAGACAAAATTACACGAACCAAAAGAAATGCCAAGGGTCTGAACCTTTCCCCAGATCGTTCTACCACAAAGCTGACTCAGACCAAAGAAGGGGCTCACAGTCGGAAGCCATTTTCACCTTCAGTGATGGTCACAGCAACAACTGAACCTACTCATGTGACAGAGGATAAACTTACAGCAACCAAAAGAAAGTCAAAGGGTCTAAAACTTCCCCCTGATCTTGCTACCATGAAGCTGACTCAGACCAAAGAACAGCCTCACAGTCTAAAGCCATTTTCAACTCCAAAGGTGGTCACGTCAACAACTGAAACTACTCTTGTGGAAGAAGATAAACTTACACCAACCAAAGGAAAGGCCACGGGTCTGAAACTTTCGCCAGATCTTTCTACCACAGAGTTCACAGCAATTGCTAAAATTACTATTTTGGAAAAAGCAGAGGTTTCACCTACCAAAGGAAAGTCAGAGGGTCTAAAAGTTTGCCCAGAACTCGCTACCACAAAGCTGAAAAAGACCACGGATGAGCCTCACATTCAAAAGCCATCTTCCACTCCAGAGGTGCTCACAGCACCATCCGAAATTACTGTTGTGGAAAAAGAACCTTCACAAAATGAACCTTCACAAACCAAAATAAAGTCAAAGGATTTGCAACTTTCCCCTGAATTTGCTACCACAGAGCTGACTCAGACCAAAGAAGAGCCTCACAGTCGGAAGCCATTTTCAACTCCAAAGGTGGTCACAGCAACAACTGAAACTATTCTTGTGGCAGAAGATAAACTTACAGCAACCAAAATAAAGTCAAAGGGTCTGAAACTTTCTCCTGATCTTGCTACCACAGAGCTGACTCAGACCAAGGAAGAGCCTCGCAGTCAGCAGCCATCTTCAACTTCACTGTTGGTGGTCACAGCAACAACTGAACCTACTCAGGTGGAAGAAGATAAACTTACACAAACCAAAAGAAAGGCCAGGGGTCTGAAAATGTCCCCAGATCTTTCTACCACAGAGTTGACTCAGACCATAGACGAACTTGAAAGTAAGAAGCATTCTCCAACTCCAGAGATTGTCGCTATAACAACTGAAGTAACAATTTTGGAAAAAGAAAGGCTTTCACCTACTAAAGGAAAGTCAAAGGTTCTTGAACCCTCCCCAGAACATCCTACCACAGAACTGACCAAGACCAAAGAAAAACCTGAGAGTCAGACGCCATCTTCAATTCCAGAGATGGTCACAGAAACTGCTAAAATTACTATTTTGGAGAAAGGAGAGCTTTCACCTACCAAAGGAAAGTCAGAAGATGTAAAAGTTTCCAGAGAACTTGCTAGCACCAACCTGAAAAAGACCACGGATGAGCCTCACATTCAAAAGCTGTCTTCAACTCCAGCGTTGCTCACAGCATCAACCAAAATTACTGTTTTGGAAAAAGATGAACCTTCACAAACCAAAAGAAAGTCAAATGATCTGCAACTTTCCCCTGACCTTGCTACCACAGTGCTGACAAAGGCCAAGGAAGAGCCTGACAGTCAGAAGCCATTTTCAACTCCAAAGATGGTCACGTCAACAACTGAAGCTACTCTTATGGAAGACGATAAACTTACACCAACCAAAGGAAAGGACACGGGTCTGAAACTTCCCCCAGATCTTTCTACCACAGAGTTGACTCAGACCATAGGAACACTTGAAAGTAAGAAGCCTTCTTCAACTCCAGAGTTGGTCACAGCAACAACTGAAGTCACAATTTTGGAAAAGGAAGGGCTTTCACCTACCAAAGGAAAGTCAGAGGGTCTAAAAGTTTGCCCAGAAATCTCTACCACAAAGCTGAAAAATACCACGGATGAGCCTCACATTCAAAAGCCATCTTCCACTCCAGAGGTGCACACAGCACCAACCGAAATTACTGTTGTGGAAAAAGGTGAACCTTCACAAACCAAAAGAAAGTCCAAGAGTCTGCAACTTTCCACTGAACTTGCTACCACAGAGGTGACTCAGACCATAGACAAACTTGAAACTAAGAAGCATTCTCCGACTCCAGAGATTGTCGCTGTAACAATTTTGGAAAAGGAAGGGCTTTCACCTACCAAAGGAAAGTCAAAGGGTCTTGAACATTCCCCAGAACATGCTACCACAGAGCTGACAAATATCAAAGAAAAAGCTGAAAGTCAGAAGCCATCTTCAATTTCAGAGGGGGTCACAGCAACAACTGAAACTATTCTTGTGGCAGAAGATAAACTTACAGCAACCAAAAGAAAGTCAAAGGGTCTGAAACTTTCCCCTGATCTTGCTACCACAGAGCTGACCAAGACCACAGACAAACTTGAAAGTAAGAAGCATTCTCCGACTCTAGAGATTGTCGCTGTAACAATTTTGGAAAAAGAAGGGCTTTCACCTACCAAAGGAAAGTCAGAGGGTCTAAAAGTTTGCCCAGAACTCGCTACCACAAAGCTGAAAAAGACCACGGATGAGCCTCACATTCAAAAGCCATCTTCCACTCCAGAGGTGCACACAGCACCAACCGAAATTACTGTTGTGGAAAAAGGTGAACCTTCACAAACCAAAAGAAAGTCCAAGAGTCTGCAACTTTCCCCTGAACTTGCTACCACAGAGCTGACTCAGACCAAAGAAGAGCCTCACAGTCGGAAGCCATTTTCAACTCCAAAGGTGGTCACAGCAACAACTGAAACTATTCTTGTGGCAGAAGATAAACTTACAGCAACCAAAGGAAAGGCCACTGGTCTGAAACTGCCCCCAGATCTTTCTACCACAGAGTTGACTCAGACCATAGGAACACTTGAAAGTAAGAAGCCTTCTTCAACTCCAGAGTTGGTCACAGCAACAACTGAAGTCACAATTTTGGAAAAGGAAGGGCTTTCACCTACCAAAGGAAAGTCAGAGGGTCTAAAAGTTTGCCCAGAAATCTCTACCACAAAGCTGAAAAATACCACGGATGAGCCTCACATTCAAAAGCCATCTTCCACTCCAGAGGTGCACACAGCACCAACCGAAATTACTGTTGTGGAAAAAGGTGAACCTTCACAAACCAAAAGAAAATCCAAGAGTCTGCAACTTTCCACTGAACTTGCTACCACAGAGGTGACTCAGACCATAGACAAACTTGAAACTAAGAAGCATTCTCCGACTCCAGAGATTGTCGCTGTAACAATTTTGGAAAAGGAAGGGCTTTCACCTACCAAAGGTAAGTCAAAGGGTCTTGAACATTCCCCAGAACATGCTACCACAGAGCTGACAAATATCAAAGAAAAAGCTGAAAGTCAGAAGCCATCTTCAATTTCAGAGGGGGTCACAGCAACAACTGAAACTATTCTTGTGGCAGAAGATAAACTTACAGCAACCAAAAGAAAGTCAAAGGGTCTGAAACTTTCCCCTGATCTTGCTACCACAGAGCTGACCAAGACCACAGACAAACTTGAAAGTAAGAAGCATTCTCCGACTCTAGAGATTGTCGCTGTAACAATTTTGGAAAAAGAAGGGCTTTCACCTACCAAAGGAAAGTCAGAGGGTCTGCAACTTTCCCCTGAACTTGCTACCACAGAGCTGACTCAGACCAAAGAAGAGCCTCACAGTCGGAAGCCATTTTCAACTCCAAAGGTGGTCACAGCAACAACTGAAACTCTTCTTGTGGCAGAAGATAAACTTACAGCAACCAAAAGAAAGTCAAAGGGTCTGAAACTTCCCCCAGATCTTTCTACCACAGAGTTGACTCAGACCATAGAAACACTTGAAAGTAAGAAGCCTTCTTCAACTCCAGAGTTGGTCACAGCAACAACTGAAGTCACAATTTTGGAAAAGGAAGGGCTTTCACCTACCAAAGGAAAGTCAGAGGGTCTAAAAGTTTGCCCAGAACTCGCTACCACAAAGCTGAAAAATACCACGGATGAGCCTCACATTCAAAAGCCATCTTCCACTCCAGAGGTGCTCACAGCACCAACCGAAATTACTGTTGTGGAAAAGGGTGAACCTTCACAAACCAAAAGAAAGTCCAAGAGTCTGAAACTTTCCCCTGAACTTGCTACCACAGAGGTGACTCAGACCATAGACAAACTTGAAACTAAGAAGCATTCTCCGACTCCAGAGATTGTCGCTGTAACAATTTTGGAAAAGGAAGGGCTTTCACCTACCAAAGGAAAGTCAAAGGGTCTTGAACATTCCCCAGAACATGCTACCACAGAGCTGACAAATATCAAAGAAAAAGCTGAAAGTCAGAAGCCATCTTCAATTTCAGAGGGGGTCACAGCAACAACTGAAACTATTCTTGTGGCAGAAGATAAACTTACAGCAACCAAAAGAAAGTCAAAGGGTCTGAAACTTTCCCCTGATCTTGCTACCACAGAGCTGACCAAGACCACAGACAAACTTGAAAGTAAGAAGCATTCTCCGACTCCAGAGATTGTCGCTGTAACAATTTTGGAAAAGGAAGGGCTTTCACCTACCAAAGGAAAGTCAGAGGGTCTAACAGTTTGCCCAGAACTCGCTGCCACAAAGCTGAAAAAGACCACGGATGAGCCTCACATTCAAAAGCCATCTTCCACTCCAGAGGTGCTCACAGCACCAACCGAAATTACTGTTGTGGAAAAGGGTGAACCTTCACAAACCAAAAGAAAGTCCAAGAGTCTGCAACTTTCCCCTGAACTTGCTGCCACAGAGGTGACTCAGACCATAGACAAACTTGAAACTAAGAAGCATTCTCCGACTCCAGAGATTGTCGCTGTAACAATTTTGGAAAAGGAAGGGCTTTCACCTACCAAAGGAAAGTCAAAGGGTCTTGAACATTCCACACAACATTCTACCACAGAGCTAACAAAGACCAAAGAAAAACCTGAAAGTCAGAAGCCATCTTCAATTTCCGAGATGGTCACAGCAATTGCTAAAATTACTATTTTGGAAAAAGCAGAGGTTTCACCTACCAAAGGAAAGTCAGAGGGTCTAAAAGTTTGCCCAGAACTCGCTACCACAAAGCTGAAAAAGACCACGGATGAGCCTCACATTCAAAAGCCATTTTCAACTCCAAAGGTGGTCACAGCAACAACTGAAACTATTCTTGTGGCAGAAGATAAACTTACAGCAACCAAAAGAAAGTCAAAGGGTCTGAAACTTCCCCCAGATCTTTCTACCACAGAGTTGACTCAGACCATAGAAACACTTGAAAGTAAGAAGCCTTCTTCAACTCCAGAGTTGGTCACAGCAACAACTGAAGTCACAATTTTGGAAAAGGAAGGGCTTTCACCTACCAAAGGAAAGTCAGAGGGTCTAAAAGTTTGCCCAGAAATCTCTACGACAAAGCTGAAAAATACCACGGATGAGCCTCACATTCAAAAGCCATCTTCCACTCCAGAGGTGCACACAGCACCAACCGAAATTACTGTTGTGGAAAAAGGTGAACCTTCACAAACCAAAAGAAAGTCCAAGAGTCTGCAACTTTCCGCTGAACTTGCTACCACAGAGGTGACTCAGACCATAGACAAACTTGAAACTAAGAAGCATTCTCCGACTCCAGAGATTGTCGCTGTAACAATTTTGGAAAAGGAAGGGCTTTCACCTACCAAAGGAAAGTCAAAGGGTCTTGAACATTCCCCAGAACATGCTACCACAGAGCTGACAAATATCAAAGAAAAACCTGAAAGTCAGAAGCCATCTTCAATTTCAGAGGGGGTCACAGCAACAACTGAAACTATTCTTGTGGCAGAAGATAAATTTACAGCAACCAAAAGAAAGTCAAAGGGTCTGAAACTTTCCCCTGATCTTGCTACCACAGAGCTGACCAAGACCACAGACAAACTTGAAAGTAAGAAGCATTCTCCGACTCTAGAGATTGTCGCTGTAACAATTTTGGAAAAAGAAGGGCTTTCACCTACCAAAGGAAAGTCAGAGGGTCTAAAAGTTTGCCCAGAACTCGCTACCACAAAGCTGAAAAAGACCACGGATGAGCCTCACATTCAAAAGCCATCTTCCACTCCAGAGGTGCACACAGCACCAACCGAAATTACTGTTGTGGAAAAAGGTGAACCTTCACAAACCAAAAGAAAGTCCAAGAGTCTGCAACTTTCCCCTGAACTTGCTACCACAGAGCTGACTCAGACCAAAGAAGAGCCTCACAGTCGGAAGCCATTTTCAACTCCAAAGGTGGTCACAGCAACAACTGAAACTATTCTTGTGGCAGAAGATAAACTTACAGCAACCAAAGGAAAGGCCACTGGTCTGAAACTTCCCCCAGATCTTTCTACCACAGAGTTGACTCAGACCATAGAAACACTTGAAAGTAAGAAGCCTTCTTCAACTCCAGAGTTGGTCACAGCAACAACTGAAGTCACAATTTTGGAAAAGGAAGGGCTTTCACCTACCAAAGGAAAGTCAGAGGGTCTAAAAGTTTGCCCAGAACTCGCTGCCACAAAGCTGAAAAAGACCACGGATGAGCCTCACATTCAAAAGCCATCTTCCACTCCAGAGGTGCTCACAGCACTAACCGAAATTACTGTTGTGGAAAAAGGTGAACCTTCACAAACCAAAAGAAAGTCCAAGAGTCTGCAACTTTCCCCTGAACTTGCTACCACAGAGCTGACTCAGACCAAAGAAGAGCCTCACAGTCGGAAGCCATTTTCAACTCCAAAGGTGGTCACAGCAACAACTGAAACTATTCTTGTGGCAGAAGATAAACTTACAGCAACCAAAAGAAAGTCAAAGGGTCTGAAACTTCCCCCAGATCTTTCTACCACAGAGTTGACTCAGACCATAGAAACACTTGAAAGTAAGAAGCCTTCTTCAACTCCAGAGTTGGTCACAGCAACAACTGAAGTCACAATTTTGGAAAAGGAAGGGCTTTCACCTACCAAAGGAAAGTCAGAGGGTCTAAAAGTTTGCCCAGAACTCGCTACCACAAAGCTGAAAAAGACCACGGATGAGCCTCACATTCAAAAGCCATCTTCCACTCCAGAGGTGCTCACAACACCATCCGAAATTACTGTTGTGGAAAAAGAACCTTCACAAAATGAAGCTTCACAAACCAAAATAAAGTCAAAGGATTTTCAACTTTCCCATGAACTTGCCACCACAGAGCTGACTCAGACCAAAGAAGAGCCTCACAGTCAGAAGCCATTTTCAACTCCAAAGGTGGTCACAGCAACAACTGAAACTATTCTTGTGGCAGAAGATAAACTTACAGCAACCAAAGGAAAGGCCACTGGTCTGAAACTTCCCCCAGATCTTTCTACCACAGAGTTGACTCAGACCATAGAAACACTTGAAAGTAAGAAGCCTTCTTCAACTCCAGAGTTGGTCACAGCAACAACTGAAGTCACAATTTTGGAAAAGGAAGGGCTTTCACCTACCAAAGGAAAGTCAGAGGGTCTAAAAGTTTTCCCAGAACTCGCTGCCACAAAGCTGAAAAAGACCACGGATGAGCCTCACATTCAAAAGCCATCTTCCACTCCAGAGGTGCTCACAGCACCATCCGAAATTACTGTTGTGGAAAAAGAACCTTCACAAAATAAACCTTCACAAACCAAAATAAAGTCAAAGGATTTTCAACTTTCCCATGAACTTGCCACCACAGAGCTGACTCAGACCAAAGAAGAGCCTCACAGTCGGAAGCCATTTTCAACTCCAAAGGTGGTCACAGCAACAACTGAAACTATTCTTGTGGCAGAAGATAAACTTACAGCAACCAAAGGAAAGGCCACTGGTCTGAAACTTCCCCCAGATCTTTCTACCACAGTGTTGACTCAGACCATAGAAACACTTGAAAGTAAGAAGCCTTCTTCAACTCCAGAGTTGGTCACAGCAACAACTGAAGTCACAATTTTGGAAAAGGAAGGGCTTTCACCTACCAAAGGAAAGTCAGAGGGTCTAAAAGTTTGCCCAGAACTTGCTGCCACAAAGCTGAAAAAGACCACGGATGAGCCTCACATTCAAAAGCCATCTTCCACTCCAGAGGTGCTCACAGCACCAACCGAAATTACTGTTGTGGAAAAACGTGAACCTTCACAAACCAAAAGAAAGTCCAAGAGTCTGCAACTTTCCCCTGAACTTGCTGCCACAGAGGTGACTCAGACCATAGACAAACTTGAAACTAAGAAGCATTCTCCGACTCCAGAGATTGTCACTGTAACAATTTTGGAAAAGGAAGGGCTTTCACCTACCAAAGGAAAGTCAAAGGGTCTTGAACATTCCACACAACATTCTACCACAGAGCTAACAAAGACCAAAGAAAAACCTGAAAGTCAGAAGCCATCTTCAATTTCCGAGATGGTCACAGCAATTGCTAAAATTACTATTTTGGAAAAAGCAGAGGTTTCACCTACCAAAGGAAAGTCAGAGGGTCTAAAAGTTTGCCCAGAACTCGCTTCCACAAAGCTGAAAAAGACCACGGATGAGCCTCACATTCAAAAGCCATCTTCCACTCCAGAGGTGCTCACAGCACCATCCGAAATTACTGTTGTGGAAAAAGAACCTTCACAAAATGAAGCTTCACAAACCAAAATAAAGTCAAAGGATTTGCAACTTTCCCATGAACTTGCTACCACAGAGCTGACTCAGACCAAAGAAGAGCCTCACAGTCGGAAGCCATTTTCAACTCCAAAGGTGGTCACAGCAACAACTGAAACTATTCTTGTGGCAGAAGATAAACTTACAGCAACCAAAGGAAAGGCCACTGGTCTGAAACTTCCCCCAGATCTTTCTACCACAGAGTTGACTCAGACCATAGAAACACTTGAAAGTAAGAAGCCTTCTTCAACTCCAGAGTTGGTCACAGCAACAACTGAAGTCACAATTTTGGAAAAGGAAGGGCTTTCACCTACCAAAGGAAAGTCAGAGGGTCTAAAAGTTTTCCCAGAACTTGCTGCCACAAAGCTGAAAAAGACCACGGATGAGCCTCACATTCAAAAGCCATCTTCCACTCCAGAGGTGCTCACAGCACCATCCGAAATTACTGTTGTGGAAAAAGAACCTTCACAAAATGAACCTTCACAAACCAAAATAAAGTCAAAGGATTTTCAACTTTCCCATGAACTTGCTACCACAGAGGTGACTCAGACCATAGACAAACTTGAAACTAAGAAGCATTCTCCGACTCTCGAGATTGTCGCTGTAACAACTGAAGTAACAATTTTGGAAAAAGAAGGGCTTTCACCTACTAAAGGAAAGTCAAAGGTTCTTGAACTTTCCCCAGAACATGCTACCACAGAGCTGACCAAGACCAAAGAAAAACCTGAGAGTCAGAAGCCGTCTTCAATTCCAGAGATGGTCACAGCAACTGCTAAAATTACTATTTTGGAGAAAGGAGAGCTTTCACCTACTGAAGGAAAGTCAAAGGTTCTTGAACTTTCCCCTGACCTTGCTACCACAGTGCTGACAAAGACCAAGGAAGAGCCTGACAGTCAGAAGCCATCTTCACCCCCAGTGGTGGTCACATCAACAACTGAACCTACGCATGTGGCAGAGGATAAACTTACAGCAACCAAAATAAAGTCAAAGGGTCTGGAACTTTCCCCAGATCTTTCTACCACAGAGTTGACTCAGACCATCGAAACACTTGAAAGTAAGAAGCCTTCTTCAACTCCAGAGTTGGTCACAGCAACAACTGAAGTCACCATTTTGGAAAAGGAAGGGATTTCACCTACCAAAGGAAAGTCAGAGGGTCTAAAAGTTTGCCCAGAACTCGCTGCCACAAAGCTGAAAAAGACCACGGATGAGCCTCACATTCAAAAGCCATCTTCCACTCCAGAGGTGCTCACAGCACTAACCGAAATTACTGTTGTGGAAAAAGGTGAACCTTCACAAACCAAAAGAAAGTCCAAGAGTCTGCAACTTTCCCCTGAACTTGCTACCACAGAGCTGACTCAGACCAAAGAAGAGCCTCACAGTCGGAAGCCATTTTCAACTCCAAAGGTGGTCACAGCAACAACTGAAACTATTCTTGTGGCAGAAGATAAACTTACAGCAACCAAAAGAAAGTCAAAGGGTCTGAAACTTCCCCCAGATCTTTCTACCACAGAGTTGACTCAGACCATAGAAACACTTGAAAGTAAGAAGCCTTCTTCAACTCCAGAGTTGGTCACAGCAACAACTGAAGTCACAATTTTGGAAAAGGAAGGGCTTTCACCTACCAAAGGAAAGTCAGAGGGTCTAAAAGTTTGCCCAGAACTCGCTACCACAAAGCTGAAAAAGACCACGGATGAGCCTCACATTCAAAAGCCATCTTCCACTCCAGAGGTGCTCACAACACCATCCGAAATTACTGTTGTGGAAAAAGAACCTTCACAAAATGAAGCTTCACAAACCAAAATAAAGTCAAAGGATTTTCAACTTTCCCATGAACTTGCCACCACAGAGCTGACTCAGACCAAAGAAGAGCCTCACAGTCAGAAGCCATTTTCAACTCCAAAGGTGGTCACAGCAACAACTGAAACTATTCTTGTGGCAGAAGATAAACTTACAGCAACCAAAGGAAAGGCCACTGGTCTGAAACTTCCCCCAGATCTTTCTACCACAGAGTTGACTCAGACCATAGAAACACTTGAAAGTAAGAAGCCTTCTTCAACTCCAGAGTTGGTCACAGCAACAACTGAAGTCACAATTTTGGAAAAGGAAGGGCTTTCACCTACCAAAGGAAAGTCAGAGGGTCTAAAAGTTTTCCCAGAACTCGCTGCCACAAAGCTGAAAAAGACCACGGATGAGCCTCACATTCAAAAGCCATCTTCCACTCCAGAGGTGCTCACAGCACCATCCGAAATTACTGTTGTGGAAAAAGAACCTTCACAAAATAAACCTTCACAAACCAAAATAAAGTCAAAGGATTTTCAACTTTCCCATGAACTTGCCACCACAGAGCTGACTCAGACCAAAGAAGAGCCTCACAGTCGGAAGCCATTTTCAACTCCAAAGGTGGTCACAGCAACAACTGAAACTATTCTTGTGGCAGAAGATAAACTTACAGCAACCAAAGGAAAGGCCACTGGTCTGAAACTTCCCCCAGATCTTTCTACCACAGTGTTGACTCAGACCATAGAAACACTTGAAAGTAAGAAGCCTTCTTCAACTCCAGAGTTGGTCACAGCAACAACTGAAGTCACAATTTTGGAAAAGGAAGGGCTTTCACCTACCAAAGGAAAGTCAGAGGGTCTAAAAGTTTGCCCAGAACTTGCTGCCACAAAGCTGAAAAAGACCACGGATGAGCCTCACATTCAAAAGCCATCTTCCACTCCAGAGGTGCTCACAGCACCAACCGAAATTACTGTTGTGGAAAAACGTGAACCTTCACAAACCAAAAGAAAGTCCAAGAGTCTGCAACTTTCCCCTGAACTTGCTGCCACAGAGGTGACTCAGACCATAGACAAACTTGAAACTAAGAAGCATTCTCCGACTCCAGAGATTGTCACTGTAACAATTTTGGAAAAGGAAGGGCTTTCACCTACCAAAGGAAAGTCAAAGGGTCTTGAACATTCCACACAACATTCTACCACAGAGCTAACAAAGACCAAAGAAAAACCTGAAAGTCAGAAGCCATCTTCAATTTCCGAGATGGTCACAGCAATTGCTAAAATTACTATTTTGGAAAAAGCAGAGGTTTCACCTACCAAAGGAAAGTCAGAGGGTCTAAAAGTTTGCCCAGAACTCGCTTCCACAAAGCTGAAAAAGACCACGGATGAGCCTCACATTCAAAAGCCATCTTCCACTCCAGAGGTGCTCACAGCACCATCCGAAATTACTGTTGTGGAAAAAGAACCTTCACAAAATGAAGCTTCACAAACCAAAATAAAGTCAAAGGATTTGCAACTTTCCCATGAACTTGCTACCACAGAGCTGACTCAGACCAAAGAAGAGCCTCACAGTCGGAAGCCATTTTCAACTCCAAAGGTGGTCACAGCAACAACTGAAACTATTCTTGTGGCAGAAGATAAACTTACAGCAACCAAAGGAAAGGCCACTGGTCTGAAACTTCCCCCAGATCTTTCTACCACAGAGTTGACTCAGACCATAGAAACACTTGAAAGTAAGAAGCCTTCTTCAACTCCAGAGTTGGTCACAGCAACAACTGAAGTCACAATTTTGGAAAAGGAAGGGCTTTCACCTACCAAAGGAAAGTCAGAGGGTCTAAAAGTTTTCCCAGAACTTGCTGCCACAAAGCTGAAAAAGACCACGGATGAGCCTCACATTCAAAAGCCATCTTCCACTCCAGAGGTGCTCACAGCACCATCCGAAATTACTGTTGTGGAAAAAGAACCTTCACAAAATGAACCTTCACAAACCAAAATAAAGTCAAAGGATTTTCAACTTTCCCATGAACTTGCTACCACAGAGGTGACTCAGACCATAGACAAACTTGAAACTAAGAAGCATTCTCCGACTCTCGAGATTGTCGCTGTAACAACTGAAGTAACAATTTTGGAAAAAGAAGGGCTTTCACCTACTAAAGGAAAGTCAAAGGTTCTTGAACTTTCCCCAGAACATGCTACCACAGAGCTGACCAAGACCAAAGAAAAACCTGAGAGTCAGAAGCCGTCTTCAATTCCAGAGATGGTCACAGCAACTGCTAAAATTACTATTTTGGAGAAAGGAGAGCTTTCACCTACTGAAGGAAAGTCAAAGGTTCTTGAACTTTCCCCTGACCTTGCTACCACAGTGCTGACAAAGACCAAGGAAGAGCCTGACAGTCAGAAGCCATCTTCACCCCCAGTGGTGGTCACATCAACAACTGAACCTACGCATGTGGCAGAGGATAAACTTACAGCAACCAAAATAAAGTCAAAGGGTCTGGAACTTTCCCCAGATCTTTCTACCACAGAGTTGACTCAGACCATCGAAACACTTGAAAGTAAGAAGCCTTCTTCAACTCCAGAGTTGGTCACAGCAACAACTGAAGTCACCATTTTGGAAAAGGAAGGGATTTCACCTACCAAAGGAAAGTCAGAGGGTCTAAAAGTTTGCCCAGAACTCGCTACCACAAAGCTGAAAAAGACCACGGATGAGCCTCACATTCAAAAGCCATCTTCCACTCCAGAGGTGCTCACAGCACCATCCGAAATTACTGTTGTGGAAAAAGGTGAACCTTCACAAACCACAAGAAAGTCCAAAGGTCTGCAACTTTCCCCTGATATTGCTCCCACAGAGGTGACTCAGACCAAGGAAGAGCCTGACAGTCAGAAGTCTTCACTGGATTCTGGGAGTTCAGAGATTGGCATGGCTCAAAGGACCATACCTATTATAAAAACTTTCTCACAACAGATGCAAGTACCACATCCCGAAATTCAGAAAATTGAGATTGTTAGTGAAAGACAAACTCCAGTTAAGGTTGACGATAAATCAAGTGTCCCTCAAAATGTGAAATCTGCTGAGGAGAGTCAAACTACTTTCAGTTCAGTATGTGAAATGTTTACTGTTCCGGTTGGTGGCATTCTGGACACATTTGTGCAACCATCAGAAAAATCTCCTCATTCTGAACCTTTGGAGTCTGTCCTTAGACCCATTACCACCATGGATAAACGTTCACATTCTGAGTTCCAGGACCCTAAAGCGCAATCTAAAGAGGCTTCAGAACAAGCCAAAACCATGTCTACAGAAAGGGACTTAAGTACAGTGCCTCAAACACAACCACCTCTCCCATCCCCAGAGGAAAAGTCTGTTTGGGATGAAGTGCTCAATATACAGCCAAATACACAGACCGCACAGGAGCATGAAATCACATCTGTTACAATAACAAAGGTATCAAGGATTGACATGGATCAAACAAGTATTCAGGGCAAAAAAGTGTCTGAAAACAAAGTTTTGACTTCAGGAGTTGCTCAGCCACAAAAAACTGCAGTAAAGATGACCACGGTAGTCGTGCGCACAGGACCTACAGAGGCCAAGGAACATGTGGTACAAGAAATGCATCCAAAAGTGTCAACACATGGTTTGCATGATCTACCCATGAGCCTGGGGGAAAAGTCTGTTAGGATAGAGAAAATCCAAATGGGGCCTGAAGTGTGCATCCCACCACTCGCCATACCAACCACTCTGGAGAAGGATGAAAACACATCAGTCACAAGAGCCAAAGAGCCAAGTATAGATACTGTTCAAACAAATATCCAGAGTGAAAGAGCTAAAAAAAATAAAGATAATACCTCACCTGATGTTAAGCCAGAGAAGGCTGCTTTTGAGAAAAGAGTAGATGGGCAAAAAATCACCATCGAAAGGCAAGACGAGGTGGCTCAGAGTGACTCCACTCAATCCACCTCGGTTGCAAGTGAAGTAAGCTTGTCTGATCGAGACACTGTTAAACCAAGCGAAACAGTGATTAAACAGGAGCTAATAAAAACCACACAAGAAAGACCCCAAAAGGTCAAGGATTGCAAAGAAGTGCATGCTGTAGTGTCCACAAAAGACGTGCATGATCCACCGCAGAGCCTGGGTGGAAAGTCTTTTAAAAAGGGAGACATCCACATTAGTGTACATGAATACAAAACTGTCATGATAGAAAAGGAACCAAGGATGGAATCAAGTATCCAGTATGAGACAGTTACAGTAAGCAAGAAGGTTACCACCACTGGCATTAAGCCTGTCGAGTCTCCAGTTAAGATGACCAGGGTAGAAGTGCCAGAAAGCTTTACCAAACCCCTGTCTGAATCCATGGTGGTCCCTAGCGCCCTAACGGAGAGACACACAACAGATGCAAAGGAAATTAAGAAGGAAGAAGAGAAGGAGGGAAAGAAGAGGACGACTCAGGAAGAGGAAATGGAAAAGATGGTGAATGTAGAAATACAAAATGTTCCACTCTCAATGGCCAAGACCACTGCTTCAGGTGAAGTGAGGCTGCAGAGAATGGATTTGCCACAGGTGAGACATGGTCATTCGCTCAATTATCTGCAGAATTAACAATAAAGTGAAATTATTCTTTGGACTATTCACCTTGAAGCTACTGTGTTTGTTTTGTTTTGTGGGCACTGAATTTTGGCAGAGTTTGTTGTTAATTCTAAATGACCTACCGTCCGAAAGAAACACTTGTGAAACTAATGAAACAGAACTAACTCACTACTGCATTGCATGTTGTGTTTAATACCGCATGCATCTCCACTGGTTAACCTAAAGTCAAAAGTTCCACTGTGTCGGAGAAATGGACAACTGCTTCTCCTCTTCATTTGACCTTTTTCCCCTTCAGGAAATGTCAGTTTAACAATGCAGCACACATTTGTAACTGCAATAGAAGATAATACATAGTCAAAGAAAAGAGAGAGAGAGAGAGAGAGAGAGAGATTCCAGTAAAATGGCTCTCTTGCATATACTTGTTTGTACTTGCTCAAACATTCTTGAGTATTTATGACTGATCAATGTACCTTCCAACGGTTTCAGTGCCTCAGGGTTGTAATATGAGCTTCCTCATGAATGTCATCACGGACAATCAAAGACAGACAGGCTTGGTGCACTTCCAGAGAACAACTTCACACACAATACAAGTGTGAATAGACTTGTTTCACAAAGAGAGATATAGTTATTTTCTTTGCTCAACAGTTTACAGTTGTAAGTCCGAGTTTTTTCAGCATTAATTCGGGTGTTTTGTTTTCACTATGGGAGAAGGTTTGCAAGGCGGACACGATATCCCCCGCATCACTGCAGGCAGTTGTGAAATCATCAACTGACATTGGCTGCGGCGAGGTAACTCTGGTGGAAGGATTGCCCTCTTGGGACAACAAAGCTCAAGCAGAAGCTGATGTTGTGAAGACTGAGGAACTTCTCCTGGAGGAACCAAAGGCACCAGAGGGATCCGCCATGAGGAACATCTTCACACAAATACAGCTACTCTCTGGGAAAGGACCCAGCAGTCAACTCATTGAGGTATCGTTACTACTGTGCCACTGTGTGTGTTTTTTGTTTCTAAACTGCACCTAGAAGTCACCATAGTTACACACCTACACATACTGGCTTTAAGTGCAAGGTACGTTTTTAAAGAATACTGGTGTGATGAGCATTTACTGTCAGCATTGCTGGTTTGGTCGAGCTCATGGTTGCGTTGTTTTGTCTCTTTTACATCCTTCCTGCTGCTCCACTTTATACATAATGAATTGCCAAAAATAGGCATATGTTCTAAATGCAGGGAAATTTAGCAAATTACATGGAATTCAATTTTAAAAAAGAGTTTCTTATAATGGCCCTAAATGGGCTAAACAGACTAAAGCAACATTGCTTTTTATATTGAACATGCTTGGACATCACCAAAACCCTTTTTGGGCCTCTGCTGGGTTTTTGAAACTCATTGATCTTATGTGCTTCTGTTTCATAAGGGTACACCTTTGGAGGATGCTCCAGAGGCTCTGATTACATCCAGCTGTGATCTGGACAACCGCCTAAGAAGGCTGGTGTCTAAAGTCCTGAGCTGCAAAATCTACCCTGCTGAGCTCAACCCAACAGCGATGGCCCAGCAGCTGGAGGAGGCTCAGGTGCGATTCAAAATGACAGGGTGCATGACTCGCTCGGCAATTTTTAAAAATGAATACAATTAGATTAATTGTGTTTACTTCTGCCTGCTGAGTACAGGAGTGCCGAGAGGCCGCCAAGGCCCAGGTGGCATTGCTCTCTCTGCTGAGGGGAGCTGATGCTGAGAACAAGGATGCTCTGGAGCACGTGGAGGACCAGTGGCGTACTGCTGCTCAGGATGCAGCTGCTGTTGTCCAGAGCAAAGAGGCCCAGCTGCAGCTGGTGAACGATTACTGCAGACAGACCCAAGCAGCCAAGACCACGCTGCAAAGACTCACGGCAGAACTGGAGGCTGTCAGAACGTGAGTTGTCATCTCGCGTGTCTTTTTTAAATTCCTTAACTGAAGGTTGCAGTTTAAGGCTGTGCAATATGTTGCGATATGAAACCAAGGAGGAGCAAGACTGGGTCAAGGCCAAAGGGGTCAGAGACTAGAAGAACAGGAGCTTTAAAGCCTTCTAAAGCTATATTTTTAGATTAACATTGAATGTAGTTTAAATCTTTACACTCCCTCTCAAACTTACATCTTGTACAATCTGTAACATTGTAAATGGCGAGCACATGAAGACTTGACTGTTGTTCTTTCAGGTCCCCAGAGGAGAGCAGCTCGAAGGAGGCAGAGCGACTATGCTCTCTACAGAGAAGTATAGAGGAGAACAGAACAGTACTCGGGGAGTTGCTTGTGACCCATACCAAGTTAAGCCCAAACCTCAGCTGGTCTGAGCGAGCAGCCGCACAGACTGAGCAGAATAACCTACAAGAGAAGTGGAGAGGCCTGGAGAGAGCTGTGGAGGGGACGCTGTATCATACAAATGTCCATTCTCACAACACCAGCAGCCTTCTGTTGGCAATATCAGGTCTTCAGGAACATTTGGAGACAATCGGCAAAGACCTTGAGTCTTCCTCAGTTACTCAGTGGACCTGCAAGAAGGCGCAGCAGGTGATGGTTGCAGATGCTGAGGTTAAAGCTGCCCAGCAGAAATCCCTCCATTTGCAGCAGCTGTCTGAGGCGTTCCTCCTCAGGTCACAGAGGGAGAAGGATACAACAGAGATACAGCAGGGGCTTCAGAGGGTCAAAAACAAACTTTGCTACACAGAGGAACTCGTGTGCTCTCAAGCTCAGAACAGCAGCAGCCCCATCATGGAGAAAATTATCCTGGTGATGAGGGATGGCCTTGCTTGGGCGAAGACGACAGAGAGTGACATTGAAGGCAGGAGGAAGAGGGTGGCTCTCCTCCCTGAGGAGGTGCACCGCCAGCTCAGAGATCTGAAGAAGCTGCAGTCCGAGGTCATGGCCAAACAAGGCCAACTGGAGTCACTGGCGGAGGAGGTGAAGGAGCTCCTTCCGCAGCTGGACCAGGCCGAGGAGGTGCCCATGGTGCACTCCTCTCTGAAATCCCTTGAAGAACTCTCAAAGTCGACCACAGAGAAGCTAGCCAAGGCTGTGAGAGAGCTCGAATCAGGACTGCAGACCAGAGAGAAACTGTCAGAGCAGATCGTTGACCTGGACTCCTGGGTTTTGGCTCATCTGCATAGGGAGGCCTCCAGGAGTCCAGACAGTGAGCTCAGGAGCCCGACTGAACTTGATCGTAGAGTTCGTCAGATCCGAGAGACCCTGGCGTTGGCTGAGAAGCAGGCCGCTGTCTGTGAGGCTCTTCTGATGAAGAGCAAAGACATCGCCTCTGAACTCAGCATCACGGAGAACTGTCAGCTGTTTGACAAGCTCATCGACCTCCAGGAGGACATCAGAGCCATCAGCAGCTACGAGAAAGCCAACAAAAAGGCGCAGGAGGAACTCACCCAGACTGTGGATTCAAGCAAGAAAAACCTGGCCACCATTGAAACGAGCCTGAGGCAGATGTCAGGAGATCTGAGTCGACACAGGTTCCCCATCACAAGCGAGTCTCTGCAAGCTTTGAAGCCTTTGAAACACGTGATTTTGGAGCACAAGTCCCAGGTTGACCTTCTGCAACGGTGGATTCCCAGAGAAAAGACGAAGGAACTCTACTCAGTCATTTCAGAACTTCTCAGCAATATCGTCACTCTGGAAATGAAAGCCACAAGTCATGAGAGGTACCTGAACAAGAGGCAGTGTGTGGAGGACCTCAGGGAGCACGTTGAGGAGCAGGTCTGTCAGACCAAAGACGACAGCAAGGCACTCGAGGACAAGTACAAGGTCTGTCAGACCCTCCTCGTCCAGCTTCCTCTCATACAGTATATGACTGAGCAGGCCGGCCAAGAACTCCAGGTGATCTCCGCCGATCTTTACCCCTCACAGCTGAGCACAGAGCGACAGAGACTGAAGCAAAACGAGGAAAGCCTGGACACGTTGGAGATGACACTCTACAACAACCTCAGCATCATCGAGTGGAACCTGCTGAAGGAACTGGACCTCGACTCAGAGAGGGCAGCCACTCGGGCCTTCCTTTGCAAGACCCAGCAGGAGCTCCAGAAAATCCCCACGCTGGAACCCAACGAAACAGTAATTAACAACCAATACCAGATGATCATGTCTTTGAAAAAGACTGTCGAGTCAAGAATGAGAGCACTGGAGGTTCTCGAGCAGAAGAAAGGAAACCGACGAGGAAGTGGATCCCAAGATCTGATCGACTTGAAGATTGCAGTCCTCAATGAATGCGACTCACAAATGGCAAGTTTGTTTTTTATCCTTTTAGTGACTTTTCAATAAGTGTAGATAATCATATCATTCTGTGTCAGACAACTTTCAGTGTCTTACATTATTTTATTCATCATGATAAAGTGAAACACACCTTTCCTACACTATGTTGTTTAAAATATCATGTTCAAATAATTTGACACCAAGTCAGAATCCAAGCCAGAACTGCAGACATCTTGATATAAGTGCGTCTGAGACAAAAACAAATCTGTAATTTAATAATTCTTTTGACCATCAGTAGTGATAAACATGTAAAGCCGAGGATGTGTCAACACTGCTAGAACAGGAAGAAGGAAGATGTGGTATTATAAGACAGGACAGAGCTAGCTGGTTAGCTAACTTGTTAGCCTGCTCATTTCAGTCGCTATCTCTGCAACACAATACATCGATGTCTTTACACTGTAACCTCTTCACGTCCTGTAAACCAAAGCTGGATTGCTGTAGTCCCATAATATGATGAGAGTATGTAGTTAAGTCATGTTTATTATATTTTAGGAGAACATCTCTCAGGCTAAGGAGTCTCTGAGAAGCTACACGAGTGCTGTTAAACAAGCAGCTCAATTCCTGAGGGACATCGAGGTCTCTCTGCTGCCGCCGCAGGGCTCTGCTGGACTCTGCTCCGAGAGGCTGGAGGAGACCCAGCAGGCTTTGGCCTCGCTGCAGCAGCAGTTCCAGACCCACGTGGAGCAGCTCCAGAGCCAGGACGCCTTGCATCCTTACCTGTCCCCCCAGAGGGTGCAGCAACTCCAGGAGAATATTCTGAGCCACCTCCTGGTGAGGATGTCCACTCTACAGGCAAAGGGACACATGCGACTGGAGTTTCTCAGCAGGTATTAAGGCTGATTTTCGGCTGATTTTCTCAACTTCTCATGTCTGAAAGATGCCAGTGTATGTGAGTGGAAGCAATATCTCCTTCCTATTGGATAACCCATCAACATTTCTGTCTTTCAGTTGTGCAGAACATTCCAGAAAATACACTAAGAGCCAAGATGAAATCATCCAGAGTGTGCAGAGCGCAGTGAGCAGCCTCTCGCAGTTCATCAGTCAAAAGCTCACCTGTCACGCTGACTGCACTGACCAGCACACCAAACTCAGAGTACGTGTGAGACGTTCAAGGTTCACCGATCCGGGGATCCGAACTTTTAACCCCTTTGTTATCAGAAAGTAAGAAGAGTAAAGCGTTCAAGAAAAATAGATCGAGATAATGTTCATCAGCGTTTTGTTTATTGAGGTTTTCTTCTTGCAACTGTTGATTTCTTTCTTTCGTTTTAGATTCTAACCTCATAGTTAGATTGATCACTGTTGCTCCTTACGCACGATGGCGTAATGATTATGGAGCCAAAGGAGGGGGTTAATATTCAGAGAAAAAACTCGGAATATGCGCGATTAAAGTCTTACATTTCCGTATTTTGGTTCCTCCTGGATACGGCCAATTCACGTCAATGTCTCTTCAAAGTCCGGATGCTTATGATGATATGGTGATTCTGGGCAGAAATCACAAATATTTCCTGATTGCAAAGTATAATTTGAGTTTTTTGTCACCAAATTATGATGTGATAATCTCAGAGAATATTCAAGTCCTACCATATAATCTCCACTTACAAACCTTACTTTGATTGTGCAGGTTCTGTCTGAGGAGGTGGAGTCCCTGCAGATGCGTCTGGAGGCGCTGAAGGAGTGGTGCCCGGAGCAGAGCTGTCGTGGAGGCAGGGAGGCCGCCGTGGCTGCTGTCTGGAAACGAGTATCAAGACTACGGCGCTGCACACGAGAGCTGACGACTCGTAGTGAACGGAGGATTGCAGAATGGATCCAAATCACCAACAGTGTAAGTGAAAATACAGTCAAAAATCTGGGATTCTTAATCATTTTTCTAAAGCAGTGAATATTTAGTAATAGCTGTTTTAAGAATAAACATAAGTTATTGGGGTGTCTTTCCAGTCAAACTACTGAAATCAAATGAAAGAAACATTCAAATGAAGAATTTCATCATGCAAATTCCACCTGCTCTTTAAACTGTTATTATGAAGAGTGTGGTTCCTCCTCTCAGGTGAAGAAGGCCTCCGCTCTGCTGGAGCAGGTGGAGGCGGAGCATCCCGATGGATCCCGGGTGAAGGCCTCCACCGAGGACCTTCAGGACCTGCTGCAGTCCTGGGAGCAGTACCAGGACAGACTGGACTGCGAGCATCGAGCCCTGTCCGCGCTGGAACTGCGCGCCGCCAGGCTGCTGGGTGTCCCCGCCCACCTGGAGCAGGCGCCACCCGCTCCACTCTGTCAGCAGCTGCAGGCGATGCACGGTCGCTACGGCAGGTACGACGGAGTCTGAGGTGCACTGCAGCTACACCACTGTGGCTGAAGAGTACAGAGGACCATTTTGCTTTTATGTCTCATGGAAACAGTCTCTTCACAGCTGATAATACTTCACCTACAAACCTTCCCTTGCTCTCTTTTTGTTCATGTATAAGTGAACCCTGTTCATAATGATTTCCACTCTTAAAAAATGTAAATTTTGAGGAAAAAACTCAGTTACCCATCAGCCCTGCTACGCCCGACTAAGCAATCAGGGGAAAGTGGGTTGGAGGTTGCAGTGCCTGTGAGGCTGTGCAGTATTTAAAGCCACAGCTCTTTAACTGCCATGACGCTCTGTGCCTTGAATTTAAGGGTGGATTTTATTCTGAATGCAAACTCTCACTTTTAATGGATTTAAGGCAAGAAGCTATAAAGTTGTCAAATTGTTGGACGCATGTGTTTTGTGTGTGTTTTTCCCGCAGTGTGAAGCAGAGGAGCAGGGAGGGTTTGAAGGCGGCCAGGATGGAGCTGGAAGAGAGAGAACAGGCTCGGAAGGAGCTGCAGGGCATTGAGGTTTGGCTGCAGGCTGCAGATGCTCTTCTGTCGGAGATGGAGCAGAGCAGCAGCACACAGGAGCTTCAGGTGGGACGCTCCTCTAAAACTCGTGTTCATCAGGGTTTCAACACACCTTCTGCTTGTTTTCTTTGGTCAGAATCCTGAAGAAAAAAATTCATTGTTACTTTACGGCACAACAGCAGATTTAGATTTAGATTTCCTTCATTTTATTGGTGGGTTCATTCATTCAGCGCAAATGTTGTTGCTCTCCGAGAATCACTTTGCAAGGACTCACAGAACTTCATTCATTTCATGCTGCAGCAGTAACTAACACCAACACGTTTCAACAAGATGTTTCATTTTTATCCATTTCTTCCCGTATACACTGCTTTGTTTTGACGAGACTGTATGTGACCCATGGCTTGAAATTGTGAGATGTCCCGATGACCTCACTGCTTTCTGCAAATATGGTTTAAAATGAACTATGTTGTCTAAATGGAAACAAGGTCTCCATCCGCAGACGGATGATTCACAGTATTCTGATGTAAAGCTGCAAAGATACACGGGCACCATCATGGAAATAATCTACAATATACATTTCTATCTTTTTTCTTCCAACAGCAGATAAACGACGGCATATTAGAGCCGTTGTAGGTTAAAAAAAACAAAAAAACATGAATAAATAAATACAATTTAAGAGGGGGGGGGGGTTAAACTGTTGTTTTCATCATAGGCCCAATTCACAGCAATGTCTCTTCAGAGTCTGTATTCTTATGATTTTAGCTCAGAATCATATTATCGTGAGTGTTTTGAGTTTTACTTACATCTAAATCCGATTGCAAAGTACAACTTGATGCGTTCGTCCACTGCAGGCGTAGTCGTACACATCAAGCAGCGGCGTCTGTGGTGCGATGAGGTTGATCCAACTTCATCCAAAGTGAAGTGACAATTTTACACAATTTTCTTTGCCCCTTTCATCTCAGAAGTTATTGTTTTTTTTCTCCTGAATTGTTGTGGCCTTTCAAAGGAATCTGGGAAATTAAAGCCAGTTTTCCTTGAAAATCGGGCTCCGCGATAATAATAATAGTAATGAGCCGCCCCGCCCCAGGACCCTCTGAAGGTCCTCCGGGTGTCTCCAGAGTGTCTCTAATGAGAGAGGACTGCACTGAAAACACAATGATGCGTTTGCTCTCACTCTCGCCAACATTAAAGCTCATTGCTGTTTTTATAAACAGCACATGAAACACACTTGTCTTTAACGCTGACAGAGAAATGTCGCCTTGTGAACATTATGACCCGGTCTCAATACAGTCAGTGTGTTAATGATTCTCATCATTAGCTGGCTTACTGAAAGTAAAGGTTTTGATCTCAGTGTTGCCACAGAGAGGGAGGCTGCTGTCCAGTAAATATGAAACGTCTGAATCGAACCGTCGGCTCGGCCTCACGCCCGAAAGGCTCGTTGGTGTTTGGGTTCACGTCTATGAACCCACCAACCCGCAGAATCCCTCTGCCCTTTGTCCCCAAACCTGAGCAGAGGCCAACGTCTCCCCATCCACTCCAGCTTTCTCTCCAAACACACACACACACACACACACACACACACACACTCCTCTTGATGAAAGACCTGAACCCCCCCCTCCATCACCCCCACTGCCCTCACCCCTCCTCTTGTTCCACCTTTTGTTCAGTGTTGTAAGTGGATCTTCCAGGTGGCCTTTGTTAGCCGAGTCTTTCCACGGACACGCACACACATTTCTACGGTACTTGTGAGGCCATTCACGGACATAAAGCATTCCCTGGGCGCTGACCTCAACGTAGACCAAATTGTAACCAAGTCTTAATCCTTAAATAGCCGTTTCAAGAAGTGAAGACCTGTCCTCCTCTTCCTAAAAGCGTCCTATGATACGCATCTATTCAACAGACTTTTCTAAACTCTCCTAATGTTTTTTAAATGTTCCCACTTTCTCAAAATGTACAGACTTTCCTAAAATGTCCAACATTTTATAAATATATACAGATTTTCATAAACTGTTCACTCACCTAAAATGTCCTCACTTTCATTTTATGTACAAACGTCCTCGCTTCTCCATTTTTTAAAGCACAAATTGGTCCTCACAAAGATAGACATACAAAAACAAACGTCTCCCCATCCTTTGTATCTTACACACACACACACACACACACACACACACACACACACTCACTCACACTCAGTTTCCCGTCGTGATAACAAGATGCCCCTCCCTCTTCATCAGAGCATCGGACGTATTCAGACCCAGGTAGTCTCCTTTTGTATCATCTCTCACATTTCAACACGTCTTCTTATTTAATGTCGGCTGTTGTCGTACAGTAGATTCTGGTTGAAGTGCAAAGAGTTCCCTCTGACTGCTGCTGTGTAATTGAGCTCCTTTGAAGAGGTTCGGCTCTGTTTGATGAAAGCAGCTGAGGAGAAAAAGAGCTGACTGCGTCTTGTTGGGCTGGAGATGTGGACACGATCGATGTCTGTGTCCTTTTGTTCCGGAATACTGCAAGATTTCCACCATTTGACTGAAAAGTGACACACAGAAATTACAACCTTTCTGCCAAAAGTGTTGCTGATGTTGATGCTTGTGGGAAAGTGAGGCGTCACTAACTGTTTGTTAACCATTACAAGTCTTTTTTTAAGAAGGATATTTTTTAAGTGTCAAAATCTACGGAAGCCCTGAGAGGACAGTGAAAAACAAAACTCACTGATCTAAATAGTTATTCAAGAAAAAGCTAAACAATACGCGTTTGAATCTTTTGAAGTTCTTTACATTTGACACAAAGTTTTGTCGGGATACATTTCTTCGTGAGTGTTGTAGTACTCATTTTAGCCACAACTCTTTTAACTAAAAGCATTCATGTTATATTTACATAACTTTCTAACACACAATATATGTACTTTGTGTTTTATGAAGAAATTAAAACTCCTGGCAAACAAGAAAACGATGCGCCAAAACTTTATTTCCCCACTTTTCTCTCAGATAAAAAAAACATCAGCAACCTTTTGTTCACCTGTTCTTAAAAGGTGATTTACATCCAAATATGGATTACCAGAATCTATTTTCTCACTTTGCAAACTCTCACAAAGAAAACCAGTAAATATTGAGATTCAGACTTCAGACTCATCTGGTTTTTATGTTTCCTGTGTTCAACACAAGTCTTCTCTCTGTCTGGTTTCAGGAGGTTCACAGCCAGCTGTGTAACCAGAAGGCTTTGCTGCAGCGCATCATGGAGAGCCTGAAGATGAAGTACTCCGACATGGACACGCCGGTCCCGGTGGAGATCGACGGCCACATGCAGGAGGTCACTCAGTCGCTGCAGCAAGTAGAAGTCAAGGTACACGAGGAGAATAGATTTTAGCAATATACACAACACGATGAATCACAAAAACAGAGATGTACAGGGAGGAGCTAGAGATAAGACAGGGAGAGGTGTTACACATGTGAACCACTGCACGAGGTACTTGTTGTTAATGTTATACTGGTGGTAGCTGGAACCAATGATCTGATGGGATCAACGGCTCAGAAATGACTAAGAAAGAAAAACATCCCGGCGTAGAAAATCCTTAAAAATTCAACTTGAAGTGAAAGATAATTACATCCAGATGTTGTTCATAATGCTGGACACTCAATAAACTGACCATTAACATACATGCATTTAAACAGTGTAGACAGGATGATCACGTGTCAGAGCTCTGCAGACCCGACGACTAAAACAAAAGCTGCTGTCCTCCTGTATTTGCTGACGCTTGTGCTCGATTCGTCCGTCAGGTGGGGGAGGCTGTGGAGAAGAGCGGCCCCGTCTACCGGCTGGGGGCCAAGCTGTCTGAGATCCAGGCCGGCCTGACGTCGGTTCAGAAAAGACTGGAACAGAGAAGTCCCAACGTGGCTCGAGCTAAGGACACCCAGAAGGTGGGTCGCTGACGTGTCCCTTCTTTCAGATAAGAGAATGAAACCACCAGTGATGTGTAGAAATCAGGCAGATAATTAAGTGGTCGGGACAAACTTTGCTTTCAGATGCTGGCGTTTAAGTCTTGGAAAGCTGCATAGCAAAGCTTTCTCAAAGGATGAGCAATGTTAGTTCTGCATTCGGTCATTTGGAAGGGCATGAAACCACTTCAACTTAGTCCTGATAGTTTTACAAAGCAGGAAAGATTTCAATTTGGTTTGTCGTGTATTTTGGGGCTTTGTCAAGAACAAATAGGAACGTTACATAAGGGACCTGCACCTTGTTGACGTAGACTCACTTCCTCAGGCTGTTAGTCATTCATACCGTCACGATAATACCCGAAGTCTCTCCCAATGCAGTTTGCTTGTATTTCAGATCTGTATTTTCAGTCTGAAATGAAGTAAATTCTGCCTTCTCTCACAATAAAATGTGCTGCAAGAAAGGTTCCTTTTCTGAAGCACAACTCAAGTTTTCCACATAAAACTCAGAATCTGAATGCTGTTTAAGCGCTTGAAGGTTTTCCTCGTTACTTGAAATGAATCTTGACGTGTGTCTGCGCTCAGCGTGCGTGGGATGAGCTGGACGTGTGGCACTCGTGTGTGGCGGCGATGGAGGTGGACATGCAGGACTTGGAGAACCCGGAGGAGGTGCTGATCCTCACCGAGAGACTTGTGGAGGTCCAGCAGCAGCACTCCCTTCTGGCCAAACAGGCGGAGCAGAGGACCACCCTCATCAGCAAGGTCAGAAGGCCCCTCATATCCCATCAGTCCTCTTTTCTTCACATCTTACACCGCTTGTGTTTAATGTTACCCTTCTAATTCCCTGCTTAAGACTTCCGAGTCATAATTACAGGCTGTCAAGTCTGCAGATTTGTTTGGTGTCAAACAACAAATGTGTGTATCCATTGTTGCTTCAATCTTAAATCACGCATCCCAGAACTGTGCCTTTCATGTTTCTACGGGCTAACATCTGATGTTTAGTATCACTCATGTTCTTCCATCAGCACTCGTTAGCAGACCATCTAACGCTAAGACCGCCAGAAGCTTTCTAAGAAGTGTCCATGAAAATGAATCCAACACTGAATGTTTCCTGTGCTTATTTATATATTTGTTTCTGTGATGAAAACGATCATTGAAGGTGTTTTATCTGATCAAACTCCCAAGTCATCGATAATAAACGTGTGTTCTCGATGAAGGTTTTAAAGTCTGTTTTGTGTTGGTGGTCAGATCCACACGTGGCTTCAGCAGCATCAGGAGATGATCAGCAGCTCTAAGAGCTGGATGACCGAGGCCAAGTCGTGGCTCGCTACCCCCTGCACCTACACCACCGCCAAGTGTCTGAGCAGCCATGTTCACACTCTGCAGGTCGGTGCTCCACCTTTTACTTCACTCTGTTTCTAAGCTACTCTATGCAGCGCATTCTGCAGGAGCATAAAGGAATCAAAATACTTCTCGATGGCTCGGAACTGAAAGGCGTTTGTCTTGCGTTGCAGATGGTGCTGGACGACTCGGCACAGATCCGAACCACGCTGCAGGGCTTCGGCTCCATCCTGAAGGAAATGTCTCAGGTTTGCGACGTCACAACTCTCCAGGAGCAGCTGGACGAAGCCGATCACCAAGTGGCCATCGTTCAAGACGGCTTCACCGCTCCTCTGTCTCACCTGGGCCACGCTGCTGCTGTGAGTCGTCCTCTTTATCCTTTTTTATTATTATCTGAATCCTCTTTGATGTGTTGCTGAAGCCCTCTGCTCGTGTGCTTCTCTGTTTTGGAAATGGTCAAATGTATGGATCGCTGTCTAGGAGGTGGAAGCCATTGAGAGTGAAGTCAGACGGATGGAGAACGATGTGGCTGAGGTCAAGACCGCATTATCGTCTCCAGAGACTTTCCCCAGCCCCAGAGAAGAAGGCCTCAAGGTGAGACACGGCGAAGGAAACATCCTTTTCATCTGAGCGGCTCCTTTTATATCAATGTGGTTGTGATTGAAACTGATAAAGCGATTTCCAACTCCAGAGTCAGTCAAAGGCGAGTTTCTGAGGTTTTTGTCCAGCATCTGTTTTTCTGAAGGCCCTTGTTATGTGCGCAGGTCATCGAGCAGAAGATCCAGTCCATGAGGAGGACCATAGCTGAGATCCAGAAGTGCAAACCAGGCCTTTGTCTTCCAGAGAAGGCTGAGGAGACTTTGGTTGTCTTCACTATCGTGGACCAGCTCCAGACTCATCTGCTGGAACTGGAGAAGGTCAGTCAGTCAGTGAATCAGTCAGTTAGTAAACTAGAAGTGGCCTTCACTGAACCCTCTGCTCTACTCCTCTTGTAGAAAGTCCCTGCTCTGTTCTTCCAGCAGCCTGCGACTCCGGTCCAATCCAAAGCTCCGTCAGCTCAGCACAAGCCCTCTCAACCGCCACTCCTCAAATCCGCTTTAGCGGAGGCCGAGGTGAGTTTACTTCACTTTCCATTTTAAAAAGTTGTAAATGTTGTCAGTGTTTGAGGGGAAATATCAACGTCACTTTTTTTAATGAGTTAGTGTTATCCAAAGTACAACGACTGCTTTAGTCGTTAATCCAGAGCGTTGATAGAGCAGCAATAACTGTTCTCTCTGTAAAGATTGAGTGGATTGTTGTCTAAAACAAGAGAGAAGCAATTTAACAAAAGCTGCACTTTGTGCGCTTTCTCAGAAGGAAGACGTGGAGCAGGGACACATCACAGTTGTCCACGTTAAAGAGGACGTACTGACGGGATCCGGAGCGTCGCTGCTGACTGTGGAGCGGTCCTCACCGGAGCAGAGACAGTCCTGGACACCTGGCAGCACTCAGGTAAGGAAGCCACAGCGCCACGCTTCTGCTTCTGTGAAGCACTTTGTTCTGCTAAGACTTAGTGCCACCAAGCATCACGGTGAAAGAAGACCTGTGATTCCATGTTGGAATGTGCCTCTCTGATGGTGGAACACAGTGTGGAGGGATTGAGACTAACATGCCCGCTAACCCATCCGTCCATGTCTTTTAAACAAAGTTATTTCACAAACTGTAAATGGTGTGTGTTCCCCTCTGCATGCTCAATACCGCTGTGTTCTTTCTGTTGCACATTGTTCAGGGTGCTCCGATCGATCGGACAATTTTCAATCGATTTCTATTTTGCTTTTATTTTGCCAGGACGCATCCCACTGAGGTCTATAAGGGAGGCCTGGGCAAGACGGCAGCATAAAGAGTTTCACATAAAAACAACAAACAGACTTAAAACAAAAGAGAAAAAAGGCCGATCAGAGTACGCAGAACAACGTGAGACAATTTCTCCATGTGACGCTAAAATGAGTTGTGACAGAGAGGAGAATATGTTGCATTTCTTGACTGCCAATAAACAAACAGCTATACAATGCTATTAAGAATAGTTGCATGAATAAATAATGCAACATGATAACCAGAGGGCGTCAAATAGACCCGTGATCGTGTGTCCCCCAAAAACATCGGAGCACCTTTAGAAATGAGTCTGTGCAGCGAGAGGTGCAGTCCGTGGTGTTCTGTGGACTTTACGAGCAGAAAGACATTAATCGTGAGATTCTAGTTGAGACCAAATATTTTCGGCTGAATTTAGAGCAAAATGATTTCAAACTAAGTGCAAAGTGTTTAGATGTTGTTCCGTTGAACTGTAACACTGTGAGGGAGTTCATGGGATGCTCAAGTTGATTTATTGCATTGAAAACAATGCAGTAGTTCATAACACAATGTTGCACACCTTCAATTTTGTTTCGTTATTTTTCAGTGTTAGGATTTATTTTGTAATAGTTTCTTGATCTGCATTTGTTTAAATCTCCCGAACCCTCACAACCTCTCTTCAGAGGCGGTGAAGCTTCAGTTGTAACGTAATCGACAGCAGTTATTAGCAGCAGCAGCTCACTGTTGACCTCCTGCCCTGTGACTCTGCACATGAGCGTGTTTCCGTGTCAGCAGAGGGAGCGTCCCGTCGGGCTCCAGGCTGACGGAGCCACAGAGAGATCAGGGAGTGAGGAGCAGAGAGTGGAAGGAGGTGGAGGAGGTGTTTGGTGGTGGCTCTGGGATGCTTTCCTGGCCGCTTCGCCAGAGGTAACAAAGATCTAGAGCTGCTGTGGAAAAGAAACAAACACTTTCATCCATTTGTTCTGTCTCTGTCCTACATCTGTTGCTTCCCTCACCTCTACTACCATCTCCCTGCTCAGCACATCAGCTGCACCTCCCTGCACACGTCTCTCTGGATGTTGTTCTGCCTCTAGAGAGCAGTGTTGAACAGTGGTTGTAATTTGTGGCACTGCAGAGTAAATGAATCATTTTAACTCGTAAAATGTCACCAACATCTTTCTCTCTTTCAGCCATGAAGCATATCGCTGTGGTTGTTTGTATCAACTTTGAATATATGTCGTTGTTGGTGTTAGGTACCAGAAGAGACTGGAGGTGCCACTGGACAGAGCACTGGACAGACTGGAGAAGATAGAAAGGTAACTCAACTTTTAATAGGAGAACTCTGGTGATATTATGTTTTCATATTGGTAACAAATCTTTTCAACAGACCAAAACCAACAATGAATTGATCCGAGTAAAGATTCTAGCCTGATATTCTATAGAGCTCCGCTATAATCTAAAAGCTATTGAAACTCAGTGTTGTTCCTTCATCGCCATGAACACACACACTGCTTTATATTGACTCAGTCCACACACACCGCCATGTTGCCACATATGCTCACTAGAGCACCAAATCCTACCCAATAGTGGAGCAACGGGTCTTGAGTCTCACGGTTCAGATCAAAGATCAGAGTCACAGATCGGATCAGCACCAACAAAAGGAGCAAATATCACGTGTTACAAAACTACCAATGAGAGCCATTGAATTAGTTTTTCAGTACAGAAGATTATACAACATAACTGTCAATAACATGATGTAATATAATTCCTTAACAGAGTGTATAACTGTGTGAATCCATATCTGGTGGTAACCCTGAAGACTAGATGATCCTCGTGTTTAACTGACTGACCTGACTGATCTTCTAACCCTGCCTCATGTTCTCTTCAGGATGTTGAGGGCCCCACTGAAGCAAGTTCATCTGAAGCTTTATCAAACCCCCCGGGCACAGTCACAACTCAGTCCCTGCCTGAGAGCATGGTAAACACTGCAGCCTCCACCGTTAAAGTCTCCAAAGCCAACTCTGCGCCCCAGCAGAGCTGTGTAGTCTCCTAGAATCTAGAACTTGCATCTCTAGAAACTTCTTCTTGTTCAAAGCATTTGACTTTCAGCTTCTTGAAGAGCTGAGTGCAGAAAGGCCACCCTCTAGAAGCAAGCGCAGATTCCACTGCTTCTTCTAGAATCAGATGCTTTTTTTAAAATGTGTTTCTCTAGATCCAATCAAACAAACTCCCATTTATTCATTCTGAAACCAATCCTAGAGCCTACAACCTTATCTAGAAGCTACCCTAGGATCCCCATGTGTTCAGACCTGCCATTCCTTCTAGAACCAACTCTAGAACACCAATGTTTACAACCTATCTTAGATCTCCCACCTTTATCTAGAACCAATCTTTAAATGCCTCTTGAATTATGCATAGATGTCCCCTAGAATACCAAAGAGGACACTTAAGAATCCCCTTTCTTCTACAAGAAACCAAAGTAGAGATAGATCCAGGTCTAGAATTACCACTTCTCCGAGACACAAGTCTAAAGCTCAGTTCTCTAGTAACAGAACAACCTGTAGATCTCCAAAGGATCTTAGAGCCAGCCATATAACTCCCAAAGAACTCTAGATTTCAGGACTTCATTTAGAGTCTTCTAGAACAAGAACTCCTACAGTACTTATTGTGGGATTCCCACATTCTTCTAGGCCAAAGTCTATACGCCCTTCTTCTACACTCAACTCTAGAGCTCAACATGTCCAGTAATGTCTTCCTAGAACCGATCCTTCCTTCCTTCCACAACCAAACCTCCGAACTCCTCGCATGTTCTAGAACCAAACCTAGATCCTCGTTTTCTACTACTGTCTAGAATCCTTGTAGAACAAGTCCTTCATTTTTTTTTCTTGAACCGTTTTCTCTACAACCAAACTCATCACCTTCTGGAACCAAACCTAGAACCCTCTTTTTCCTAGAACCAAGTCTAGAGCACCTGAAACATTCTAGCACAGAGTCTAGTCCTTCAGGTTCCTCTTGAAATGTCTGAACCCTCAGTGCATTCACATGGCAGAGGTATTCTAGATATTGGCCTCCAACAGTTTTTACATTTGAATCAGTGTGTCTTACTGCACTAAGGAAATAAAGCTCATCAGATGTGTGCCAAAGATGACTTAGTCCTAAATAACGTGTGTTCACTTGAAGGCTTCCTGAGCTTCATCCTTCATGTGGGTCAACATGACAAAGCGCATTGTGTTTGAAGCTGTGTGGGAAGTGGTTGTCTGGGTTTCTATTTTACAGCAGACTGGGGCCAGTCAGCATGTCTGGTGGAAGGTTTTTGGTCTCTAATAAGCTTTAGCATGGACCTTAACTCTGATGGGTTAAAATGTTTTTTATAAAAGGCACATTTTGTGATGAATGGTGATTTGAACGAGTTTTACCTCTTTGATTGTTGACCTTTCATTTGCCATCTGAGCTCATTTACCAGCGAATGCAGAGCGCTATTTGTTACAATAAAAGTTGCTTGCCTCCACGCATCTGCCATTTGAATTTCCATAAACTGAACATGATAATAAATTGTTGTCTACCGAGTTTATTGATTAAATTGCTCAGTCATTGCCTGGCAGTGGGAGAGAGAACCCCGCTTTGTTATGAATCAGAGGATTTACTTTCATTCTCCACAGCGCAGATTTTATACTTAAAGAAAGTTGCCTTCTCTTAGATGACTGTTGGCCATGAAGATGCACTGGTTTGACATGATGACTGATTAACACGCAGCTGTTAACAGATGAAAACCATGTAGCTCCAAATTCTTTTAGTTTAGCAATACTTAATTGGAGTGATTATACTCAAATAACAATACAAATGATATTGTTTTTCTTGCTCTTGTGCAAATAATTTTAAGGTTTATTTATCATTTCATCAATATCAACCCAAGAAAAGTAATAATACAAGGTTTTCACCTGGAAGCAGCGGTACTGAGATGCCTTACGTTACATGGCATGTGCTGTACTTTGTACATTGTTCCACTTTTGTCTTTCCATTCTATCTACATAGCCAAACAAGAGCACAAACACAAATAAACCCGCAGCAGTGATCCACTCCTCCGTCTCTCTTTCTCTTGTGTCAGGAGCTCATGAAGGGACAGAGGGGGCTTGCATGGAGGGGGGACGACCCAGAGGGGCTGAGGACAGTGTACACACAGAGAGCACACACACCTGCACAAAACACACTCACTACGGACTCGCACACACCGAGTGAGGGAGTCACAGCTGTAACAGCTGGAGGACCAGAAAGCAGTGAGGTGGACAGCGGTATGCGGCCAATCCTGCCAACATCTGGAGAAGTTCTGGTAAAACCCAGAAGTCCTCTAGTAACAGCAGCAGCACTGCATGCATACGCAACATCTCAGCCACATATAACACCAGCAGAGCGAGCAGAGGCCTCGGAGCCTGCAGCCTCCCCCACCTGCACGGCCAGGCTGCAGCATCAGGACGACGCTGAGGGCCGGCGTCCTGCAGCTGCTTTGGTAAGAGAATAGAAATAAATAAAAGATCACACTCAGCGCCACGGTTTCAGTGCGACACACAAGCAGGAAGCACCGTCGTCCTCCTGACCGAGCAGGAGCGGGACGCACAGTCGGGACCTGGTTGCACATAAATAACTCACTGGTGGACTCCAATGAAATGACAAAATAAGCACCTGATCTTTATGTTTCACCAATAATACAACGGTTGCACCATCAAAGCCGGTGAATGCTCTATTTCCATCACTTGCATTTACCTTCAATGCATTTTTGTTGCATTTACAGAATTTAGAAGAGGAGCACTTTAAAAAATCTAATAAAATCTAGAAATTGATTTGTAAGTTAAAATGACTACTTTGGACTTTTAAAATACTTATTTTGGAACCGAAATTAAGTCATTTGTACTCTTAAGAACAGGTGAAAACAATGAACATTTTCTAAGTTTCTATTTCTTCCATCTGTGAAACAACTTTTGTCAGGTGACCGTTTTAGTGAGGACCACTGTTGGTCGTTGTCAGACTTGTTTTGGCCACTAGAGGCTAAAGTGCACCACCTCTCCATTAATAGGACACAAAGCATTCAAGTTTTTTTCCAGGTGAGTTTTATTTTTTCCTGTTTCACACAATTTTAATGTGAGGAACACAGAACGATTTGCTGGCAGCGCCACATCTCAGCTGCTCGAAGAAAACTACGTCGAGCAGACTTTTAAAGATGGATCACCACAATCCTTTCCTCCTCTCATGACTTTCTAAATGACGTGATGCACCATTAACCTGAAGTTAGTACAACTATTCCCTCTGAATGTATACTTAGTAGAGACAACAGGAACGAATGGCGCGCTGTGAATATTCACATTAGTCTTCAGTGACGTCAAAGAATGTTTGTTTGAGTGAAAGCACATTTGTTGACTCTTGGCGTTCACCTCAAATCCTCACTTGTTCGCTGGTCAACTGGATGTACATTTGATGAGAGTTTTTCAACTTGCATCGTGCAAAATGCTCATAATTCACTCTTTAAAAAGTTGAAAGAAAAGGACCTCTAGATGATTGGCAGCTATAAACAGTTTGAGGAGGAAGCAGAGAAGTGTTTGTGCGGTGAGTCTCAGCTCCACCCCTGCAGCCTGAGGCCTCTCTCTCCCGGTGACAAAGAGTCGCTGTCACTGGAGCCCTGCCAGGAAACCAGGAAGTGGTTTCTGCCACAGGTGGGTGGAGCAGATAGGGGGGGGGGGACCTGAGCGAGAGAGAGAACCAGGCAGAGGAAAGAGGCTGAAGTTAAGTGTGAGAAGCATGCTGACTGATCTGTCTGGATCAATATTAGAGCTACAACTTAAAGCTGCAGCTCTCTGCCTGCGACCCTGGCGCGCAGAGGTTCAGCCGGGTGTGTGCTTGTGTTTGTGTCCCAGGCCCCGGAGGAGCCCCGGCTCGGGCCCCGCCCCCGAGAAGGCGGCCTCCACGTGTGCCTGCAGAGGGTCGGCCAGCTGGAGCTGTGGCTGCAGGAAGCCCGGAGGAGCCCGGTAGCCGGCGGAGCCGCTGGCTCGTCCGCCATGCAGGACAACGTGGAGCAGCAGCTCCTCACCTGCCAGGTAAGCCCCGCCCACCAGGGGACTCTCAGGTCAAAGGTCCACAGTCAGGTCCAGCTGGTTCACTGAGGCTGAGGAGCTGTGAGATGTCTCGGTAACGGTCTTATTTAGATGTCTCACAGATTTTTGTTTCAGTTGTTAAGGTTTGAACTTTTTAAATATTATCTGTTGTTTTCATTGTTTTTTTAACGATTTCTTTTGAAGAGTCACTTTATTTATTTTGTTTATTTTTGGTTCATTCGATCTTAATTGTTCCATTAATGACTGTGTCATTTTTCTTTATCTTTATTGTTGTTATATATTAACTCCAGGAAGAGCAGCATAGAAGTATAGAAGTGATGTCAGCATATCCCGTCTTTTCTGATTTTAAATCGTTCCCCTTGCCAATCACCAAATCCCTGCTTCCTGAGCTGCTGTGTGATAAAAATAAATTGGTTCTTATTGATGACATTTTGACAAGATTAAATGTCTGCTTAGGAATTGACATCAATTTAATGAGCACACTTTTAATATCACGGCGCTCTTACCGAGGAAAATACCCTCTTCAACCTTTTTGGCTCGTGAAGCCTCAAAATGAAACGTGAGACGGCTCGTCACAGGCAGAAGACGGATGTCTTTCTTGGTTGTAGTGTTGCATGTTTAAGGCCTGAAGAAGGGACATTGTCTCGTCATGGGGCGGCCGTGGTTCACGGGGTAGAGAGGGTCGTCCTGCGGTTGGATCCGAGTCCTGTATCATAATCACAGTAATGGTACATCGTTGGCTAACAGAGTACAAAGAGCAATTAAAAGTCACCTGCGAGGCATACTTCAAGTTTAACTTGTTCAGATCAACACTAATGCTGCTACTGTTGCACCAAGCAGCTAAGAATAGCAACAGCCCCGGGTCGCTGGGCGAGTCATGTGACTAACATTTCAAGTTGCACAATGTCGTGTCTAGAGCAAAATATGACTCATGGATCGTTTCCAAATGATTGCCGACTGTTTCGCATCGTGCAAAATGAGGTTTTTGCAGCTCGGAGGTCAGAATGTTATTCCCGTGTCTCGCGTGTGATGTAAGACCTGAGGACACGTGTGGCTCTGGTCACCGACGGGTCAAAGGTCAGTCGGTTCCAGTTGAACACATTCATGACCGGACGCTTCCTCCAGCAGCTGCTGGGTGTTACTGTCTCAGCGCTGACAACACGATAATGAAACGCGTGTCATATTCATATGTTGGTGCTTCCTTATTGCTCAGAATGGGCAACGAGCTGTATTTAGCTTTGTACCACGTCAAGTCTTTATTGTTACTTTTTTCATAATAGCCTTTTAGAAATACATTCAAATTGCTCTCAATTCCGTGACATGATTTCAACGTGAGATGTCAGCAGAGCATTGACACGACATGATACCCAGATGAACCCTGACCCTCAGCTGCTCCCGTTGTATTGCCTCTAAGGTTGCTTTGAGTCTGCTTGTGAAAGGAAAAGTGAACAAGCGTCTCACTAAACATGAACTCAAACATCAGACCTTTTAGAATCCACTCTCTGTGAACTCTTTGACGTATGGTAGAGTAACGCTTCAGTGAAGTGACCCACAGTGTTCACTGTGTTTACCATCAGCCCACAGAACAAATGATTGTTGGGTTCACAGGTGAACCAGCACTGAAGCTCCGCTGCTGCTGTTTGCATTGAGGGCGCAGCGTTGTTGCAGAGGTGGAGACCAAACTGTCAAAGATCTGAGAAATCGACCAATCAAATGTCTCTGCCAACGCTCCGTGACGACAAAATCAACAGATGAAAACAGACGGCAGACCTCTGCTCCCAAAGTCACTTTTAACACCGATGGACAATTCCTCTCCAATATCTGACTCGGCGTATCTGTCCGTCAACACTTTGTTGCTTCTGCTGTCCAGCGTCAACCTTTCATGAGCTACAACAAACATTTCTTCTTTTCTGATAATCCCAAAGCAGAAGAAGTTTATTCAAGCAGCACAGGGACAAACATGCACCGATTCATTCGGTTTATTTTGTCTTCTTTCAGATCCCAAACACCCGTTCAGGTCTTTATTTCACTTTGTCTGTAGATTTCTACTGAATTCACCGAAAGTTCAGATCCCAAGAGTTTGTTTTTCTATCACTTGCCTCTCAGTGCGACCTGCTCAGCACATACATTGTTGTTCAAAGAGTGAAGGATTTGACGTGTGCGTGTGTGTGTGTGTGTGTGTGTGTGTGTTGTAGGAGATGTTCCTGGAGATCGAGCAGAGGGTTTCCGGCCTGTCGGCGATCGGTCATCCAGCCGACCGGCAGCAGGACGAGGCGGCCGAGCTGCTCTCCTCCAAACTGGAGCTGCTGAAGACCAATCTGGTGTCGTTCCAACAGCTGCTGCAGGACCGACGGGGAGAGGAGAGGAGAGCGCCTCAGGAACAGGTACACACAGAGGTCGAGTAGGTCGAGTAGGTCGAGTAGGTCGAGTAGTCTTCATCTGTCGTGGGAACAAAGATGAACATGATCGGGTGTTTGTTTTCACTTCCTCAATCTACCAAAGACGTAACGCATCTCCCTGTGTCTCCTCTTCACTCGTCCCTCCTCAGGCGTCGGCTCCTCGTCCAGAGCGTCGCTCTCAGTTGAGGCGCAGCAGCAGCGTTCAGGAGATCTTCTCCTCCCCCAGAAACCAGCTGCTCAGACAGAGCAGCCTGCAGCAGCAGAAGGTAGCGGCCTCCACTGACAGCTCCGTTAACGGGTTTCCACTGATGGGAGCTGTGGGATTATTGTGCAACACTGAAGTCGATGTCAATACATCAATGTCTTATCTTTATATTTGACAATATCAATCCCGCTCAAGCTTTGTTAGACCAACATGAGACACTAAAACCCTCCAATACACTGAGAATGAATGAAGACACATGTAAGCTCTCCACAACATTAGATCTTTAAAAAAAGGCTGAAAGAAAACCACTGCATTGATCTTTACTGATATTCAGGCGCTGGAAGTTGGACTTTCTCTTCCACTGTCACATCTAGCAAAGCCCAAAATAATCCAAACTTAAACCTGTTGACTCATGAACTACATATTTAAATATACGTATCTAACTTATACATACACATATGTAAGTTAGGAAACTAAGGAATCAGGAGTACATTAAACTATATGAAGTAGTGGAATGTGACGAAGTACATTACTCGAGTACTGTACTTAAAGTGCTTGTACTTCACTCGAGTCTTTTCTTTTTCAGGCCGCTTTCTACTTTTACGTCACTGCATCTCAGATGCTTCACGACATTTGTGTGACGGCTTCACTTACTTTACAAACTAAGATTTCTGCACACAAAACATGAAAAGCTATTTTAATAAATGTATTTATTTTTTAATATAATGTCACTTTCTGAGTAAGTGAGACGTCATTTCTCTCCATTTTCAAAACAAACGCTTCATCGACTTATGGAGAAATGAATCGGCAGATTAATCCACAATGAAACAAATCAACAGTTAATAATTAAAAACGAGCCTCAACCAAAATAATACATGAGTAGAAATAATCTAAAATGATCATTTATAACAGTCACAGTTTTAACTTTACATTATTTTCCTGATTCTACTTACAGAACGTGTTCAGTGACTTGTACTTGTATTATTGACGTGTATGAAGTTAAATACTTCTTCCATTCTGACTAAAGTCGTCCTCCTCCTCCTCCTCCTCGTTGTTGTTGTTGTTGTTGTTGTTGTTGTTGTTGTTGTTGTTGTTGTGCAGGAGCTGGAGCTGGAGCTGACTGAACAGAGAGGACTGACTCGGGCCATCGCCAGGCAGGGCAGCAGGACTCTCCTCCACAGCCAGGGAGCAGAGCACCGCGGCCAGCTGTCGTCACGGTAACGCACCGTACCGTCACATTGTTATTTTATGTATATTTGGTCGAAGTGTATATTATAGAGGGTAAAAGATACATTTTATATTTTAGTTTGTTTTATATTCCCGACACAATAATATATCTGAACTTTAACACGTGCTTCTATTGAGACTTTAAATATCATTCTATGAAAATAATTTCACTTTTAGAAATGAGTGTAAGTATTTATATTCAGGGCCGAATAAGGCTGCAGTCGAATTATGAAAATAACACAAAATATAAGAAGAGCAGACATAAGAGCTGATAATAGACATCAAGCAGAGAAAGCAAGAAGAAGAGTTCATTTCCAGCCTCGTCTCCCTCCCTGCAGGTCGCCTCCTGCTGAGGCCGATGCGGAGGAGGACTCCGCTCACAAGAAGTGGGCCGGCCTTCACAGCCGGCTGCTGGCTCTGGAGGAGAGCCGGCTGCTTCCTCCCTCCGAGGTAAAGGCCTTCGTTGTGAGAGCTGAAGTGCTTGATTATCGCTTTTTTTTTCGAAATACAAAAGAAAAAATCTGTGCTCTCGCGTGCTTGATTATCACCTTCTTTGAGCAGAAGGCACTTTGTTGTGTCTTTGGTGTGATGGGGAGTCCTGCAGGGCCTGATGGGAGTCGTGTGTCTTCTTCTCTCGCTCTCCGTCTCTTTCTCTCTGAAGGTGACAGACTCATCTACGAGGCGTAGTGATGGAACAGCAGGACGCATGATTGGCGCACAGACCATGAAAGAGCTCCAAACCCACATCAGCCGTCTGAGAGAGCTGGGAGTCACAGCCGCAGAGCCGCTGGATCGGGTACGGGCTCGTTGGCAGGACAGGATGTATGCTGGGACGCCCCCAACAGGCCTGAGATCAATGCGAGGGGGGGGCCCCTCGATGATTAGTCGCCTACATTATGAACCCTTGTGCATCCCTTTAAAAGCACAGGGCAAACATGAGGACCTTCTCAATCTGGTGGAAAAATGAAAAAGCCAAAAAAGACCCAAGTGAAGAATTCTCATCACATTCATCCTTATTTCTGGCGATTAAATGTCTCGATATACAGTATGACACTGAATAAAGAGTTCCACTGTCTGAAACCATAAAGAGACATTTTGGAAGATGAGGAATTGAACCTCAACCCAACGAATCAGACGTGGTGATTGATATGAGTTTTTATATTCTTTAGTGAATCACCGAGGCGTTGAGGTCAGAAAAGTGCTGCTTCTACAAAACACAACTAACTCTCCAGTTTTTAGATAGATTTTCAAAAACCTACATTTCTTTGTTTGATTAGAATAAAAGATGGAATCTCCAGCATGTTTTTATTTTGTATCGCTCGCCACGGGAAACACATTCTGACATCACACTTTACGCCAAAGAAGAGCAGGAAACAAGCAACACGAAAGACAGGAAGAGGAGAGTGACGGCGGACTGATGAAGCCTCTTCCTCTTCGTTCCTAACGACACTAGATACTGACTGACTGACTCACGACTTGCGTGGTTGCACTTCATCTGCTGACAGTTTGTTTTTGTTAATAGTTTGACTCACCTCTCCGTCTTCAGGCCTCCCGCGTGGACAGCTCCCGTCAGACACTGGACGAGGGTTTGTTTGATGTCCTGCGTGGGACGTCCCTGTCCCTGTCCTCCATCAACAGCCTGCTGCACTCGCCTGCTGTGACGACCCATGAGGGGGACACAGAGCGGAGGCTGCTGCAGGTGGGACTCACCAAAACAATCCTTTTGGGTTCATCTCACTTTAAATGAGAGGGTGGTCCACTACTTCGGTCCAGACTGAAATATTTTAGCAACTACAAAAAGTTGAACGGACATTCATGGTCCCCAGAGGATGCGTCACACTGACTTTGGTGATCCCTTGACCTTATTCTCCAGTGCCACCATGAGGTTCATTTGTTTTCCTTTGTGTGAAATATCTCATAAAAAGACTTTGTTCTTCCTTCTGATCACGAACGTTTCATTTAACGCCATCGTCAAGTCAAAAGGGCGGGGCTACCCGGTGATTGACAGGTCTCTACCGCGGTGGTTTCTGGTCTGATAGTTGTCCGTGTGTTTGTCTTACAACTTTAACCCCTTCACCGTGTGTTCTCACTTCATGAAAGTTCATTGTTACATTTTGTTGTGACCCAAAGGACGACAATGCCACAATCAAACTCTATTAAGGACTTCCTTGTGCTCCTTTTCAGACTCTGTCTGCAGAGCTGGCTACCCTTGGCAGTGAGCTGGCCTCTCAGGGGTCAGAGGTCAGCCGTGTCCTGGGCTCAGAGTGTGCTCAGCAGTGTGTGGATGATCTGTGTCGAGTGCTTCCTGTGGTCCGGTCTGCGCTGACCAGCAGAGAGAAGCAGCTCACAGACCTGCAGGAGGAGCTGACGGAGCAGCAGGTCACTTATGATGACACACACACACACACCCTGAAATACTGCAATCAGTCCATTCTTAAACTGTGTTCTTGTGTGTCTCTCTGTGAGTTGTCGTATCATTTATAAGTCAGTTCCTCCACCTGATGAATCTTATAACCGGTCTAACATATTTATATGTAAACTTTTGAAATGCAGAAATATCCTTTTCCTGTTGATTCAAAAATCAAACACTTGTCGTTTGCATGACCAGTTTGAAGAACCAGCGTTGTGTGTTTAACCAACAGATACTACTAAATGAGTTGCATGCAGCCTTCACTTCTAACCAGGCGACGGGTCACCAGATCACCCATGAGTTCAGTGGAACCCTGGACCGTAACAAACAGCTGCAGGTACTGTTTCCAGGGAGGTGTTTCACTTCAACCAGCTGCATTCTGAGCGGTCTGCTCGACATGCTTCTTACCTGCAAATAGGCAGCAGCTAAATAATATAAGCTGCAAGATTAAAATTACGTTAAACCACATTTTGCCTTCCGATACCGTTAGTCAGTCAACATCATAAAGATGTTATTGGTCATTGTGTGTGTGCCCAGGCTTTGGTTGACATGCAGGAGTCTCTGCAGCAGCAGGTGGAGCAGGTGAGCTCCCTGCTGGAGGAGGCTGACCGACGCCACCTGCCTCCCTCCATCATCCAGCAGGCCTCGCAGCTGCAGGTGAGCTCACGGCTAAACGTCATATCGGGACATTTGGGAAGCTTCCTCCCGAAAGATAATCCTCAATAACTGTGTGATTGAGGTGCGTGTTTAAATCTGTGTTTGCCTCCTATGTGCAGGGGGAGATGGACGGTTCTCTGGGTGGTGTTCGCTCCCGCTGTGAGGAGCTGAAGACCAGCGTGGAGCTGCAGCAGCAGTACGAGCGGCTGGTTTACAGCCTGGAGGAGCTGCTGGCTCTGGGCTCCGAACGCCTCGCCCAGCGGCCCGACACCGAGCTGCACAGCAGAGCTCAGCTCCAGCAGCAGCTCAGCGGTCACACGGTACTGCCTGTGGAATACAGAACACAGTTGCTTTGTTCGCTAAACATAATCCTTTAACGTCACGTACCCTCTCTGTTATCAGAAGTTCTTCCAGTTCCTGGGCCATCATTTGAAGATCCTACAGCAGCTGACCCAGAGAGTCCCACAGAGCGCCCTCCAGAGGTGGGAGGCTGTAGTGACGGGCCTGCAGGACGAGGAGGCCCGACTGCAGCAGCACGGACTGGAGAAAGGGACCAGGATGCAGGAAACAATACAGGTAGTGCATGACGGGCAGTTTATCTGTTTGACGAGGAGGTAAGAATGAAAGAAAGCAACAGAAGATGATCTACGCAGTGCACGCTTTAGCATCATCTCCGAGGTGGCTAGCATGGCTGTAAACTCTTCATTGTGTTACTGTGACATTTGAAAGGTTTCTAAGAGAGCATGATGGACATCAATGTTACCACTTCTGCTCTGGATCATCAAAATATAGTCTTCTGATTCATCAGCCAAGAGAAATCTGTTCAACACAGTTATATTTTGCAGACACGAGCATTTAATCAGGGAACAGGAGCAGCTTTTATATAGAATTAGAAGAATCGTTAAAAAGCACTCGCAGAATTGATTTGAAGAGACAGAGACGTCTCTCCTGACCGTCATCGTCTCTCTCCGTCTGTCTCAGGTGTGGTCACAGTGGGAGGAGGACAGCGCCTGGTCAGACTCCCTGCTGAGAGCCAATGAGGCTTCATTTCCCAAGATGCACGTCCCAGAGAAGCTCTCTCTCTACCAGGTCACTTTTATTATTGTTAATACTGATGTTCTTTCTGTCTGGGTATGACTTTCATTCACCAACAAGCAGCCGACTGGAGGACGGAGCAATGTTTTTTTTTTGCAATGTTCCGTCCTGCTCATTTGGAGACGGTTGGGCGCGCTCTCCATGCTCTACTTTGTGCATTGCACTCAAAACCTAATTGGCTCAATTAAGTACAAGCGAATGGCTTGTTGTCTGTAGGGGCACACGATGTTCCTGGGCTTTGATGTGAGTTATTAGCAGAGCGGAGACTAACTAGAATTCATTTTGGTCCATGGTCTCTGTGGCTCTGCTGTGGAATTGGAAATGTGTCTCATTCAGCTGCAATGGCTGCAACTCGCTCAGTGGTCAACAAAGTGTGTGTGTGTGTGTAGTGAAGGAGGTGAAGACACCAGAGCTACAGTAGGCTAGCTGTCTCTCAGCTAAGCTGTCATCGAACTCTCAAAAAAAGAAAAGAAAGCCAATCAGCGTTTATACGGTTTTTGTCTTTCTGACGGGAGCAGCGTGGCGCTCTGGAGGGGAACACGGCGCGGTTCAGCCGGGTGCTGGAGGCGGGGCTCTGGCTGCAGGTGGCCGGCTGTGGAGGGGTGGGCGTGTCCACCAGCGAGCTGGAGGCCCGATGGAGAGCCCTGCAGAAGAAGGCGGAGCTCAAACGCACCAATGAGGAGAGGAACAGGAAGCTGAGGAGCAGGTGGGAGACGAGACACAGACAAACATACTTGTTTGGACTCAATAAGTTGAGATATTGCATACATATGATATTGCATACATATGGGCTATTTATATATATATCCCATATATTATATTATTGTTACAAATAAATATGAATAAGATAATAAATAAAACATATTCAGATTGCACGTTATTAAGGCAGATGTGCTATTGTCCACCAATGAACAGGTTTTCTCGTGACACCGCTGTGCTGGCAGACTGGATGGGCGGAGCCAGAGAGCTCATTGACGGATGCAGTCGGCTCTGCGCTTCAGCTGAGGAGGAGACGGACGCTGAACAGAGGCGTGACCGCTACCTCCAGTCTGTGGTGAGCAGCAGCTGGAGGCTCATTGGTCAGACCAGATGTCACTCATTCAAACCTGCACACATCTCGAAACATCGCTACATTTCCACTTTAATTCAATGATTCATCTTTTTTCCTTTCACTTCACCAGAGGGAAGTTCTTTAGCTCCAACGACTGGATGCGTCAAAGCCTAATCTTAATATCCGGAGGTTTTCTGTGTGTAGAATTAGACCATCTAGCTTTAATGTCAGTCAACCTTTAAACTAGTGTGTAGTCGCGATCTCTACACACTGAACGTGTGTGCTGTTCTTGACCACTCGCCTGTAATTGCAAATGTCAAAATGTCCAACTTAAAAACAATAAATCCGTTTGTAGAAGCTGAACAGTGAGTAGAGTCTGGTCATTTTCGCGATTGTGGGGAACAGAATATAACCAAACATTTCTATTTTTAGACTTTGACCAAAGAGTTGGAGGCCAAATCTGAGCTGAAGGTGGCTGCTGCCTGTGCTGGAACCCGGCTGGTTGAGCTGAGGGAGGAGGACCAGGAGCCTCCAGACCCTCCAGGTCTCTGCTCCGTCCGCTCCCAGCTCAGACAGATGGAGCTGGACTGGTGCAGTCTGCTGGCCGATGTTCCAGTCGTCCAACAAGCTCTGCATGAGGTCAGAAAGACTCGACGTGCGCTTTGTTACGGAGGCCCAAAAGTGCCGCCTCGTATTATTATTTTAATGAAAATGACATGTGGAATGGAGATTTGTGTCCTTATGTGTTTCTAAATATCAAAATGCGTCCCGGTGTTTGCGTCTCCACGGCCGCATGTACAGTGTGGAGCGGTTTGGTATTTCAGAAACCTCGCTGCAGTCTTTTTGTCACCAATTAGTTTTAAACATCCCCGCCGGGCAGCACAATGCCTTCATGAGGACTCTTCTCACGCGTATTGGTGTGAAACCATTCTCCTCTGTCCTCTGTCCGTCTGTCCGGGTCTCCTCTCTATTCTGTTCTATTCCTTCTCTCTCCCTCCTCCTCATTTCCCCCTCATCCTGTCTTCCTGCTCTTATTCCTTATTTTCCGTTCCTCACTTCTGTTTTCTGTCTACTTTTCTGATTCATAGTATTTCCTCTCCCCTCCCTCACCCACTCTTTTGTCCGCTGACTCACCTCCTATATTCATCTTAAAGGTCAAAGTAAAGACATATCTTCAGCTTTCAATTTGAAAGCCAGCCCAGACTCCTGCGTATCAAACATCTGATCTTTACCTCAGAGCACAGCCATTTACAGACCAGTAACGTGATTCCATTTAGTGAATCCTCCTCCAGCTTACAGGCTCCATCAGACTGGAATGATGTTTTACCACAAGGGCAGAAAAAGCAGAAAGTGTCATTTTTTGCCTCCTCCTCCTCAGCGATGGATGCAGACGATGACCCAGCAGGGGGCGCTGCTGGAGCTGCAGGTCTGGCTGGAAGTTGCTGAGTCCGGTCTGGAGGAGCATCGCAGCAGAGCCAACCGAACCTCCTCCAACGCTGATCAGAGTCAGCTGCTGAAGTACTGCAAGGTAGAGCAGAGCTGAGTGATGGACGAGCAGCGTTCTGCTCTTGTGTCCTGATTACTGACGTGTTGGTGGTGGGACGCTGTTAGTGCACTCATTTAAGTGCAATCTTGATTCCCTGCTCGAAGGCTCGTTTAACTCGACTTTTTATTTATTTTTACAGGAGTGTCTGACAGAGATGTCGGCGCATCAGGCCACACTGGCCTATGTGAGCCAGCCGTTACAGACGTGCAGTACGGAGGACGGCCAGAGGAGGCGCCGGGAGCACAACCTGTTTGCAGAGGAGCAGGGTCAGCTCAGCCATCAGTGGCTCAGTTTGCAGGAAACACTCAACTCTCAGGTCAGAAAACAAACACATCAAGGTCTACTGAGGGGGTTGTAATGCTGTACAGCAGGGGTGTCAAACTCATTTTCACTCTGGGGCCACATCAGCATCACGGTCGCCCTCAAAGGGCCGGTTGTAAATGTAAGACGGTGTAAATGTAACTACGGTACTCCTAACATAGTTAGTTTAGTTTCCCGGGATATCTGTGACTTCCACAACACGTACTTCCAGTTGTGTGATTTCTCCTCCGCCATTGTTTCCTGTTGCTGGTGCAAAATGCATTCTGGGATATTTGGCTGTCCCAAGTACAGACAAGTCACCTCCGATGCATCCCGGGTAAAATGGGCAGAGCGAGCCACATCCGGGCATTAGGGCCGTGCTTGGCTCGATGTGAACTTTGAATTGGAACAGTACTTGGGCTGAGACTGATGACGTTTCAGTACAGAGAAGTACGCATGTTGAGAAACTTGTTGGAAATCCTCTTTATGGGCTGTTGCATCTCCTGTCCACCTGTTGTGATAGTTTTAATGTCGACACACAGACAACATGCCATCTCATCACTTCGACTTTCTATCTCATAATTTCGACCATGGGGATATTTTTATTTTCACATCTAACTTTAAATTTTTGTAAAAAAAAAAAAAAAAAAAAAATTTTTTTTTTTTTTTTGCTGGCGGATTCGCGGGCCACATAAAATGACGTGGCGGGCCGGGTCCGGCCCGCGGGCCGTATGTTTGACACCCCTGCTGTACAGTTTGGGAAATGTGCGATATTGGGCTGTATAAAAAACCAGTGACATCACGTCAATCAACCCACAGCAGTAGTGGGGTCATGGACCTGACACGGTTCAGAAACCTGGTCTAGAATATCCCATTAAATGAACCAAACGCTTGCCGCTCTTCACCAAAGTTAATGCAGTTTTCACTCAATTTGGATTCCCCATTATTAAATATCCTTTCACTAAACGGTGAAGCTCAGCACGAGCAGCTGATGATGTAATCATCATTTCTAAACATTCGCAAGTCCTCGACCCTCGGAAGAAATGTGTCCGACCTGCTGCTGTGTGTTTGTGGTGTTCAGCTCCAGGAGGTGGAGCAGGAGCTGAGGAGCAGAGTGCAGCGGGAGGCCCGACTGCAGCAGATCAACAGCTGGATTACAGATCAGAACCTCTGGATGGACTCGGCTCAGACGCCCAGCAGCCAGACGGAGCTGCAGAGGAGCATCAACACCTGCCAGGTCTGTGAGAACCATCACAAGGCCTGAACCAAAGCTGCTGTTTCAGGTTCAATCCTTGACGCTCGACGGCTTTTTGCAAAGAAGTAGAAACATTTTCCGCCTTTTTTTGTGTGAGTCAGGATCTTGAGGAGAAGATCGGGCAGAAGTCTGCAGCTCTTCAGGAGTTGAGAGACGGACTTGATGGAGGAGAAGAGAGCAGCAGTGATTTCATCTCTCGGACGGATGAATCCATCCAGGCCTGTGCAGCTCTCACACAGCAGGTAAGTGATGCTGAGGACTTAAAAGAAACAAGATACGTGTGCTCGCTCACCGAGTTACCAGCAGCAATCTGATCACAAACAAATATATATGGCATCAAAATGTATTTATTCCTACTTGTACTTCATAAAACTGTTGTCACAACTCGGACATGTGTGAGATGTCTCGTCTGCAGCTTCTTCCTTCTCGGTAATGTTGGAACATCCTGTTCTTTGACAGCATGCCTCAGTGAAACAGAGGCTGCTTCAGGGTCAGCAGCTGTGGGATTGTGTGCAGAAGCGACTGAATCAGATGATGCTGAAAACGGCGAGAACGTCTCAGACTCTGGACCATCACAGCAGCTCTCCGCTCTGCCTGCAGACACACAGAGACGTCCATGGGAAGCTGCAGGTAAAGGAGGACTGGTGCACCAGCGGCTTCTGGAGTAGATGGAGTTGGACAGGAACTTTAATATACACCTGGAGCATGCAAAACAAATCCCTCTAGAGCGTCTGCTTTCAGTGTGCAGAGACAGCGTGTTTGATTTGGTGTGGATGTTGTGCCGGTGATGACTGACGGGTGTTCGTTGTGTCGGACGCAGCTTCTTCTCGAGGAGACGGAAGCTTCAGAGACGGAGTGGGACGAACTGAGTCGAAGCGCCTCCTCCCTCAGAGACGTCGTCAGTCCTGCTGCCGCCGCCCTCCTCACAGAGCAGCTGGACAGACAGAGAGACGGGTGAGACGGACGGCATGCAGCCACACACACACACACACACACACACACACACACACACACACACACACACACACACACAAAAAACATTTCTTCTCGTCGCTGTGCGAGACTATTTCACAAACTGCTCCTGGGCCGTAACGTCACACTCCGTAATCAACCAATCCTCCTGCAGTTGGGCGGCGGTGTCGGCGGCGTTGGACCAGCAGCTCCGGGGGAGTCGGGGCGTCCTGACGGTGTGGGAGGTCTACGGCCGGCTGGCTGCGTCTTTCTCTCAGCGGCTGCAGACGCTGCAGAGCGACGTCAGCTCGTCGCTGAGCGGAGCGGCTGTAGACGAGGACACCGCGGAGCAGCTCGCTGGCAAGATGCACAGTGCTCAGGTAAGGAAAAACAGGAAGTGGACAAAGGAAGAGAAATTCTGTCCAAATCTGCCTTTGGTTTGTGTTTTTGGAGGGAAGGTTTTGTTTTGGTATCTGCTTGTAACCTTTCTAGACAGATAACCGCTGAAAAGTTTGTTCTTGACACAGAATAGCAACACAAGATCACCTTCTTGCCTTTTCTGGAGCTTTCAACTGCATCTCACTGACTTCCTGTAGAGGACGGGGGTCTGCCATGACAACGGAGCAATCGCTGTGCCCTCAGGGAGACGGGAGGATGTGGTGGAAAGTCCTGAACTCACAGCTCGAGTTCTTTTTTTTAAATTATTGTCTTTCATCAAATTGAACAGATTTAGTTTTTTCGCTTGTTTTGCTTTGTTTTTCAGATTGCACTTGTACCTGTACTTTCAAATCATTTAACTGATGAATCAGAGCGTTTGAGTTCTGCTCCTTTACTTCCTCATGGCTGAGATAGAACTCTTCTATGTGTTTATTTCTTACTAGTTCTACTTCTTGAGCTGATTGAATCGATAAATAACTTCAGCCCTCCAGTTTCAGAAAACCTCACGAATAACTACACCACATGCTGTGAAACTCTCCAGTCCTCTTATTCCGTTTGTCCCCGTCCACCTCTGCTGCTCAGAGTCTCCTGGAGAGGACGGGCACTCTGCAGTCCGGCCTGGAGGAGGTGCTGGAGGCCTCCAAGGACTTAGTTGGCCACCTGGAACCTTCAGCCGCCAGTCTGGTCCAATCGGAGAGCCGGTTGTTGTCTCGTGGTGTTCAGCAGCTCAGCCAGAAGGTGACGAGGATGCTGAGTCAGCTGCAGGTAAAATACATCAGTTCATCGGTCTGTTCATAGACGTGGATCAGAGAGCGCTGACGCTGAAGACCGGGAACCGTCCAATGATGAAGCCTTTTCCTGTGTAACCGATTCATTTCATAACCCAACAGGATTTTATTTACATTACGGTGATTATTGTTTCATTGTTTTGTCATTTAATGTTTTTGTATTAACGATATCAATCCGTGCAAACATCAACACAACACTAGCTGCTGCATGAGAAACAAGGAACAACATCAAACTGAATATATATGGGAACGCAAAATGAGCTCAGTACAGTAAAAACATAAGAAAGCTGCCACCTGTAACTTAAGACCCAGCTGGCATCGTGTCATGCGTGTCGCCTGCGTGCAGGAGGAGCTCGAGCGGCTGCAGGAGTTTGGAGACGTCCTGGAGTCGCTGGAGGGAAAGCTGGAGCAAGCGGAGGCTCGGCCAGCCGACCAGGTGAGACGCGTGAGAGGAGCCTGTGAACGGCTGCGTCTCCTTCCTTTAGATCCACGGAGAACCAGACTTCTACTTCTCAATACAGACATCTGGACTTGTTGTTTTGTTCTGTGATATACGTGGCAAAAGGACAATATTTCTTTGTGGAGTTAATGTTTGATGTCGGTTTTGATGGAAATGGCTCTTCAGGCATGAATCAGGAGTTTGTCTGCAGAGCAATGAGTGGAGAGGAACTATAACTCAATGCAACAGAGTGTAGTGTTCCTGCCTGCAGTAGTCCAGACTCTGATCCCTTGTGACCACCACATGTTTCCAGTCTGGCCTCCTGGAGCTGAGCGGCCCGTCTGCTGACCTGGACGTCCTGAACGAGCAGAGCTGCAGCCGCTCACTGGGTGACGCGGCGCTGCGCCGCCTACGACGCCTCAACCGCCGCTGGGCCGACGCCTCCGCCAGAGCCGAGGAGGCCTGCAGGTCAGATCTGAGATCAGCACTCCAACACGTGAAGCAGGGGCCGAGGACAGTGTAACAACATATCACAGCATAACGGGTCAATGATAAGAAAATGGTGACGCGTGCAGAATCTATTCCTGGCTCTACAGGTGTTTTTAGTTGAATGCAATGAAGTCTGGATGATTGTAATATATCTGTAGTTTAAAACCGGCTGTTGTTTCATCATCGCTTACACTGGTGCAAACTGACCACTTTCTGCTGCTACACTTTGTTTCAAAACTCATTTTCCCCCAAAATCCATCACGTGGGCATTAAGGCTGAAGTGTTGTGTGCAGTGAGCTGCAGACTGATGCGCTGAGGCAGCAGAGCTTCCAGCAGAAGTGTGAGAGCTGGATGTCTTTCCTGCAGAGGATGGAGGACAGCCTGGCTGTGGACGTGTCCGGCTCGTACATCGGCCTCAGACAGCAGCTCTGCACACACATGGTATCCTCCGTGATGCACAGACTCACACACAGACGTCATGAAAACAAAGCCCTGAACCCTGATCTCTCCTGCTGATTCAGTGGTTCCAGGCAGAGCAGTCCACCGGTCACCAGATCCTTCACTCGGTTCTCACTGAAGCTCTGCGCCTGCTGCAGAAAGGAGAGGTGGAGGACAGGTAAGAAGAGCCTGCTCCGATGAAATAAAGAGGGCGGGGCAAACACGGCTTCTTACCGGCGTCTGTGTGTCCAGGAGCGACTTCATCCTGAAGCTCGCCCAGCTCAGGGAGCACTGGCAGGGCGCGGTGCGGCGGGCCGACCAGCGGCGCTCCCTGGTGGAGGGGCTGGTGAAGCACTGGCACCTGTACAGCCGCAGCCTGAGGAAGCTGCAGAGGTTCCTGTCGGACACACAGATGCTCCTCCCCCCCGCCGGACCGGCCCACTGCAGCCTGCAGCAGCTGCGGCGCTCCCTGCAGGACCTCCGGGTGAGACGGCCGTACAGCAGGCCGGCAATATCATAATAATAATCATTTACAATGCATCACTTTACAGGGATATAAGAAACTGCGTAGTGACAAACCCAGAGATGAAGGTTTCTGAGGTGAAAAACCACAAAAACATCGAGGACAGAATATTGTAATGTATCAAGCAGAAGTCTATAACTTGTTTTTAGTTTAGAGCGTCTGATTAAAATGCTGTTTTTATGTATTCTCACTATTTTCTACCAAAGATCTTCCTCATTGCCAGTGAGTAAGAAGAAATGTTATTTCTGTTATTCATGTTTTAAATACAATTCACGTGAATAGAAACTGTACAATAAGTGTGTGTGTGTGTGTGTGTGTGTGTGTGTGTGTGTGTGTGTGTGTGTGTGTGTGTGTGTGTGTGTGTGTGTGTGTGTGTGTGTGTGTGTGCATGAAGAGATAATATAAGATGATAAAGATACAGCTCATGTGTTTGAGTGTAATGTTCTTCCCTCTAAGATTTCACAAGTAAAGTAAAGTAAAAGTGCTGTGCGTGACTTTCAGCCAAAACACTTTTCAGACCTTCCAGAAACAATCAAACAGTCTTGATCAGGTGTTCAGGACTGTTTGTTGATCCAGATTAAGATCACTCATCGCTGCAGGCAGGAACAAAGCAGCTGCCTGGGGGCTGGTGTGAGATTTAAGGAAGAAAGAAAGACTTCCGCTGATTACGTTTCATTAAAACAGAAGAGGAAGAGTGCTTCCTTTCTGCTCATTTGATTACCATGAAAAGAAGAGATTTGAATCGATTGTGAGTGAAGATACAATTGGAGGGAGCAGTAATCCCTTCACTCAACCATCACAGCTCCTCTTCCCTTCCTTCCCTCCTCTCCTTTCCTTATTTAAAAAATCACCTTCAACCTTTTCTTTTCTCTCAGCACACAGAGCTGCTGTTCCAGAGGTACCAGTGCCGCTTCATCCACACTCTGGAAGTCGGCCGGCAGCTCTTCTCCATGGGGGACGAGGAGACCCAGACCCGGCTGCAGACGGACCTGGGAACCCTGCAGGAGGAGTGGGACAACCTGCACAGCCTGCTGGGCCGGAGGACGGAGCTCACCGAGGAGATCGTCAAGGTACGACGCCTTCAGGAACATCTTGTAAATATGTTTCGCTGCCTAGATTTTAATCTCAGTCGCCCGATTCTCTGAAGCGATGGATGTGGCTTCTCTCCACTGTGACAGTCCGTGTTCTCCACCGCCTCGACTTGTGTCCCTGCCTGTGTTGGTCCTGGTTTTAACGGGCTTGGTTTGGTTTTAAGTGACCTTATTTGGATCTGGTCTGGACTCAAACACCAAGCTCCTGTTCTTGGACTGGACCTGAAATCAAACATTTTGAATGGTGTGTTGTCAAGGCAGAGAGGACTGCGTTTAGTTTTCAGATTTTCTTCATTGACAAATTATTAATTGTTCAATTGGGGAAAAAAATCAAAATTCATGATGAAATTGTCAGTTAAATATATATATATTTTATCTCCATTGTTTTTGTCAGTTTGAAAGCAGTACTGTATCTCAGTACTGTATCAGTATTGTGCATCAGTACTGTATCTCAGTACTGTGTATCAGTACTGATTCTTCGTAGTGATCTTGTCTTTCTTCGTAGTGGTCTTGTCTTTCTTCGTAGTGATCTTGTGTTTCTTCGTAGTGATCTTGTCTTTCTTCGTAGTGGTCTTGTGTTTCTTCGTAGTGATCTTGTGTTTCTTCGTAGTGGTCTCGTGTTTCTTCGTAGTGGTCTTGTGTTTCTTCGTAGTGATCTTGTCTTTCTTCGTAGTGGTCTTGTCTTTCTTCGTAGTGGTCTCGTCTTTCTTCGTAGTGGTCTCGTGTTGCTTTGTAGTGGTCTCGTGTTTCTTCGTAGTGGTCTTGTGTTTCTTCGTAGTGGTCTTGTCTTTCTTCGTAGTGGTCTCGTCTTTCTTCGTAGTGGTCTCGTGTTGCTTTGTAGTGGTCTTGTGTTGCTTTGTAGTGGTCTTGTGTTTCTTCGTAGTGGTCTTGTCTTTCTTCGTAGTGGTCTCGTCTTTCTTCGTAGTGGTCTCGTGTTGCTTTGTAGTGGTCTTGTGTTTCTTCGTAGTGGTCTTGTGTTTCTTCGTAGTGGTCTTGTTTTTCTTCGTAGTGGTCTCGTCTTTCTTCGTAGTGGTCTCGTGTTGCTTTGTAGTGGTCTTGTGTTTCTTCGTAGTGGTCTCGTCTTTCTTCGTAGTGGTCTTGTGTTTCTTCGTAGTGGTCTTGTCTTTCTTCGTAGTGGTCTTGTGTTTCTTCGTAGTGGTCTTGTCTTTCTTCGTAGTGATCTCGTCTTTCTTCGTAGTGGTCTCGTGTTGCTTCGTAGTGGTCTCGTGTTGCTTTGTAGTGGTCTTGTGTTTCTTCGTAGTGGTCTTGTGTTTCTTCGTAGTGGTCTCGTCTTTCTTCGTAGTGATCTTGTGTTTCTTCGTAGTGATCTCGTCTTTCTTCGTAGTGGTCTTGTCTTTCTTCGTAGTGGTCTTGTGTTTCTTCGTAGTGGTCTTGTCTTTCTTCGTAGTGATCTCGTCTTTCTTCGTAGTGGTCTCGTGTTGCTTTGTAGTGGTCTTGTGTTTCTTCGTAGTGGTCTTGTGTTTCTTCGTAGTGATCTTGTGTTTCTTCGTAGTGGTCTCGTGTTTCTTTGTAGTGGTCTTGTGTTTCTTCGTAGTGGTCTTGTCTTTCTTCGTAGTGATCTCGTCTTTCTTCGTAGTGGTCTCGTGTTGCTTTGTAGTGGTCTTGTGTTTCTTCGTAGTGGTCTTGTGTTTCTTCGTAGTGATCTCGTGTTTCTTCGTAGTGGTCTCGTGTTTCTTTGTAGTGGTCTTGTGTTTCTTCGTAGTGGTCTTGTGTTTCTTCGTAGTTGTTTTGAGTCACGTCTTGGTTGATACGTGTCTCTTTGAGTACATTTTGTAGGTGAAGGCCAGAGGGGCCCCTGACACGTTGGCCCCCAGGGCCCGGTAGACCCGTTCAGTAATTCATGGCCTTTAGCCTCTGACGGCTTCTGTTTCCCTGACAGCGGCCGAGTTAACCCAATCTGCTCTAATTAATGACAGTGGACACGTTTATGAAGCCAAAGACGGAGGAGTGTGATGGCCCTCTGCTCCTCCTCAAAGCCAATCAGCTGTTTGAGAACCCAGAGCATTGATCTGCATGATCAACAAGCCTTTCAAATGTTTGTGTTTTATTTGTGTGTCTCAGAACTGGGAGCGCTGCGAGTCCGGACTAGCAGACCGCACGCTGCAGCTGAAGGACCTGAAGACCAGACTGAACCAGTCGATGCCAGAGTTTGACGATCAGCTGCTGAGTGCTGAGGAACACAACAAGGTACGTCTGCAAACAGCTGGTCATATTGCTCAACTATATTCTGAATTGTTCTGTCCACTGGCAGTTTGTTTCATGCTAAACATTCAGTGGAGGGTCAGAGTCCCTCTGCAGGCAGCAGTGATCTCATTGGCTGAGTTAAACCACAGTGGGTGGAGCTAAAGGCTGATTCATTGACCAAATAAGTAATTGGTAATTACATTTGATTTAGTTCTTCTTAAAGAATGGAATCATTTGAACCCAGACAATAAGCATGTTTCCCAAGATGTCGAGCTGCTCGTACTCTGCTGTGCGTTCATCGTACTGGGATTATTTTTACGTACTACGAGTATCTAATCTATCACTACATATATCACAAGCTCATATTCATGTAACTTTTCATGGTAATTAGCCGTCATAACTGCCTCTTTTTTAAATGTACAAAGAAACAGACAGACAGATACTTTATTGATCTGAAGGGAAATGTTTGCATCCTGTAGCTTATTGTTCAACGCATGCAAAACTCAGACACGCAGGAATACAGATGGAGGAAACGCAGATCAGGACATGTTGATCATGTTTGATCAGGACATCAGGAAACAGTTTGACTCAACTCATCCTCTCTGACCCATCACAGCCTTGATCCCCCCCCCCCTCCTCTCACCCCTCCTGCAATCCCCTCCCCCCCTCCCCCCCTCCCCCCTCTCACCCCTCCCGCAATCCCCTCCCCCCCTCCCCTCTCACCCCTCCCCCGGCCCGGGCCTGTGGCCCTTAATCCTCTCTCTGGGCGGGGAGAAGGAGAGAGAAAGAGAAAGGGGCCGGACAGAGAGAGAGAGAGAGAGAGAGAGAGACCCTGACGGTTGGTGTGTTATGGTATGCAGGAGAACGAGGACTCGCTGGAGGACTGGGCTGAGAGCCTGACGGAGCTGAGCACCATGAAGACGGATCTGTCCCAGTACATCATCGCCGACGACGTCCTGCTGCTGCAGGAGCAGGTGGAGCACCTGAAGCGTCAGTGGGAGGAACTCTGCCTCAAGGTGAGATACACTTTGCTGTATCAGTTCATGTGCATCTTTGCTGAAAATGTTTTCAAAGAATATGTACCGGTACTTTGTGTGATCCGACTTGAATCAAGTGCAGTCAGTTAGAGTTTCACGGAAAGGCTCGGTGAAGAGTGCATCACACCCACTTGTGTTCTGCTTCTGGGACGCATTCTAACACCTCGTCATGCAGGTTCCTTTAAAAGTTTCTTTTAATTCCTCTTGTGTCTTTGGGTCCACCATGGACTATGTTTGAAAACCAAACTACAGGCCTGCTGGGTAATCATTGAAGAGCGAACATGTGTAACCAGCTCAGCCCAAACACACACACGTGTGTGTGTTTGTAGGACGAAGACACCGAGGGAGGGGAAGTTAGTGCGTTGACTATAAGGCTCCGTGTAAAATAATTCTCTTTATTAAATCTCGGTTTTCGTCTGAGCTCCTCATCGTAATGAGGAGTTGAGTTCGTACATCTTGTGAGTCGTTTTCGGGAGACGGAGGAGACCAACAGGTGTGGGTGTTGGGGGGTTAGTTTGGGTGTGAAGGGCATTGTGGGGGAACAGATGGTGATAGGAGAGGCTTCAGGAAGGAGAGCTTCTGTCGTGAAGTCCTTGTTTGTGTATTTACACTTGTGGCCGTGTGCTGCTCAACACTGGAGGTGGGAACGTTCACCCAATAGAGAGTTGAGTCCTCGTCCTTGAAGACTTCAGTCCTCTCGATGGGACACATCGTTTTAACCTTCTGTGTTAAGAGGGAAAACCTTATTGTTTTCCCATTTCACAGCTTGTACATCCTCTATTCCTTTCCTTGCTTCCTCTCCTCACGTCTGAATCTCGCCCCACGGGAGATGCGAGCAGAGGAGGCGAGGAAGAGATACGAGGAGAGAGGAGTCGAGGCGACGGGTGTATAACAAAATGAGACATTTATCCTTTTAAAGAGACTAAATGTGACGTTTGTTGACATTTATAGCAGTGAAGCTGATCTCCTCTCTGTCCTCTCTGTGTCAGGTGTCTCTGCGTAAACAGGAGATCGCAGATCGCCTGAACGCCTGGATCATCTTCAACCAGAAGAACAAGGAGCTGTGCGAGTGGCTGACGCAGATGGAGAACAAGGTGGCGCACAACTCCGACCTCAACATCGAGGAGATGGTGGAGAAGCTGAAGAAGGTAGGAGGCTGCAGCAAAGACACGCCCCTCTGCTGCTGAGCCAGCGCTTACAGGGAGGGTTGGAGTCGTGTGAAGACGGCTGTGAACTCACCATCCTGATGTTCACGCTGCACTGCTCTCTATGGGAGGACATGTCCGGCTTTTCAAAAAGCTCTGAATTCCCCCCCGATTGTTCAGGAGACAACAGCTGTTGGAGCCCCGCGGGTTCGCGTTGAACTCGTTCATCTCTCACTTCTTGCCCTGACGGGGGGTTAAAGTGAGGGTCTCCTGCTCCGGAGCACAGACTCCCGGCAGGAGTTTCCTTTCTGGCAAACTTCCAAAGTCAGAAGCTTTCACGAGGTTTTCCTAAAGTGAAGATGAATCAAGTTAATGGTTTTACAACTTCTCGTAAAATAATTGTAAGTCACATGGAGTTTCAACTTTTCATGAGACATGAAGACTTTCTTTAAGCGAGGTTGATCTTTGTTCGATTTTTGTTTTCAGTGAATGTTTCCTCTTCTGTTTCTTCTTACGTGGACCGTTGAAGACTAGACTTAAAGAAATGATGAGATCTTGATTCACACACTGGTGGTTTGACATGTGACGGTGCCGGTTCTTACTCCTGCTCTTTGTGTTTCTCCGTCAGGACTGCATGGAGGAGATCAACCTGTTCAGTGAGAATAAAAGCCATCTGAAGCAGCTGGGAGAACAACTCATCACAGCCAGCAACAGGACGAAGCAGACGGGGGTCAACGGCAAGCTGACGGACGTCAACGACCGCTGGCAGCATCTGTTTGACCACATCGAGAACAGGTAGGAGGAGACCAGATGGCGGGGGAGCCGTTAATCAGGCTGTTTGAGGCAGCTGAATGAATTCATGTGTTTCATGTGGAGACTCTTCTCTTTATTCCATTGTAGTCAAAGTAGTGTTGCGGCTCGTAGGCAATCGTTTCATCGTGAACAACTTTGTGACTTTGTGAAGAACAATTTGAGCTTTAGCGTGAGACTGAGGCTGTATTTATGTCACAGATTTGGACTTTTGGCTTCTGCTTTTGAATTCATACCATAATATGAATCTTCTGCTTTAATTTGAATGTTCTGCTTTGAGTTCCTGGATAATTATGTGTTGATGTCAGAAGCTCTTTGCTCTCTTTTAGAAACTTTGCTTTCTCACAGTCAAACAGCACAGTCATTACTCCTGCAGGACGGACGCAGCAGGGTGGCGGAGTGCACAACAATTACCGCTACATCTCCGGCCAAACAGCAGGGCGGAGAGTTCTGCTCCTGACAATCTGTCTGTTTAGTGACCGTAAAGGACTCGATGTTCATAAGATCCACGTTGAATCAGAGCAAAGTCATTTCCTGACGAATGTGTCTTTTGAGACTCTTTGAAGAATCTCTGATATAAATGATCATTTATGCACATATAGATGCAAAGAGCTTGTGATTTACAAACTTAACTCCAGTTGTTTCTGAATGAAAGTGGTGCGTCTCCGTGCCGGTCCAGATGTTTCGTAGATCGATGGATTCTTTGTTTTCCCTTCCCAAGGAAACTTGCCACAGTGTGTTGTTACGACACTGGAATCTATCACTTTGATGCAAAACCTTCAGAAACATCAACATTCGATACCACACAGAAAGATCGAGGGCACAGGATTTCAGATTTGTATTAAAAGATAAATAGTGGTGTGTGTAATGTCACAGCTGGTTCTTGTGTATCGGTACGGTTTACTCGTCTGTAAAACCTCACATAAATACATAATACACCACAACATGAGGAGTAGAATATAAGCTCCTTTTGTTTACGTGAAGAAACCTCCACGGACTGTTTTTAAAAGCATTCCTGCCGGTGAACTCTGTGTTCCATTGAAAATCACATCGGTCAGACTGTTCTGGCCCCTGTAATGTGGAAAGGTATAAAACATCCCATCTACTGCGGCCACGGCCCGAGGAGGAGGTGAGTGAACAGGACCTCCAATCAATGCACATACTGACAGAGAGCCACGAGGCGGACGAGGGTCTGCATCGTGATGAGATGCTGCCTCCGTCTTACACAACAGGGACCGGAGAGGAGAGAGGGACACACAATAGTGGATTTGCCCCCCCCCCCCCCCCCCCCCCCTCAGGGACTGACCAGCATAACGAGGCTAAGCCGGTTAATGAGCCGCCGCTGAGGCACGAGCCTCCAGTCTGTGATGGAATGTGCTGCTGTCCCACTATTCATGTAGATGTTATGATGCCACAGCCATGGACGGCACCTGTTCAGGTCACCCAAAGGTGCTGGATGGGGTCGGGGTCGCAGCTCTGAGCAGGCCAGTCCAGCTCTTTATGGAACAGGAGAGGGCCTTCCTCACTGTGTTGGAAGAACACTATTGTCTGAAATATCATTGCATGCTGAAGCATTGAGATGTCTGAGGGACCTCAGTCAGGAGAACGTTTGTGGACAGCCGAGCGTATCGCTAACCCATCAGCACTTCACTCAATATGTGTCCCATGCTTCATGTTATAAGGATCCTCTTCTGAGGCTCAGGGTCAGGAGCTGATGAACGGGGGGTCTTCACAAGCTGCTTAACACGAGCAGGGAGCCATCGCTCCAGCGTCTCGTCCATGTTGTTCTCCTCAAAACCACCGGAGCAGTTTCAGGAGCAGATAAAGGATGAAATGAGATGATTGTGTGTTTACATCCAGCCCAGCAATTCATTCACGATGACCAGCTTTAAAGAAAGTAGAAAGAAACAGGAAGTGCAAACTGATTCATTTCCTGGTTTTCCGACGCATTACTCTATTGAAGTCTCTCTACTCTTCAGCACGTCTGCATTTCATCTTGTCCTCCATCTGCCCGACATGAAGAGAAGTCGTTTCCTTCACAGACATGAGGTCACAGGTTTGATAAGAGGAGCTGATTCAGAGTCAATGACGACTGCCCCTCGGCCTTTTGTCCCAGCTAAGTACCGGCAGCTGAGCGCTGAGGTTTGACTGTCGAGGGATTAGACGCGTGGGCACTGGCCCGCCGCTCGCCTTTGTCCCCAAAACAAACCGGGTGCTCCGTCACCCGGCCCAGCAGCTGCCGTCTGCTGACACGGGCCTTTGTGCTGACGGGCCCTTTGGGGGCCACGGGGGGGGGGGGGGGGGGGGGGCACCGTCCTCTCTCGTCATTGTCTAAATAAGACGCACGCAACAAGGCAGATGTTTTTCCTTCAAACGCACTGATCCTCCTCACACCTGGCACAGCGAACGTTACTTAAAGTGTCACACTGTGGGCAGTTTGCTGAGTCGTTAATAATATGTAAGAGCTCCACTTGGAATTGAGTGTTTAGTGTTTAGTGTTGTTTGGCAGTTTAATGCTGATGAATTAAGACGACGCAGTTCTCACTCATGGCTCTGTGTTCAAGAGATGGTGTCGGTTAACACGCTGGTTTGTTGAGTCCGAACAAAGGAGGAAGTCGCCTCAGAGTTCATGTTAATGTGTGGTAGTGAAGTTCAAACGTGTGTGTGTGTGCGTGTGCGTGTGTGTGTGCGTGTGCTTGGACGAGATGACTGACTCCTGACCTGCGGACTGAAGGTTGTTATGCAGATGTGTGTTTTTGGTATAAAGCTTTGAACACATCTGGATCCTGAAGCCACTTTAAGACGTTCGGCTTGTGAAACAAATGTTTTGACGCTCGAGAACTTTTTTATATAAAAGTCACGCTGGTAAATGTGAAGAAGGTCGGAACGTTTCAACACCTCCGTCAGATTAACACAAAGAGGCCGAATACACAGAGAGATGCTAAATGTTAATTTATTAAGGGAGCTGTACAACTCCATACCTCTTATGAACTTGTGAGAACATTTGAACATGAACTTTCAATTTCCCTCCACACCAGCTGCATGAAAGCATGAACACAAAGCATGAGAAGAAGTAGAGGAAACATGAGGCGATACAGGATGACATGTAGGACGATATGAACGAGGCTGCAGAACTCTGTAATGCATAAGTGATGACATGTAGGACGATATGAACGAGGCTGCAGAACTCTAATGCATAAGTGATGACATGTAGGACGATATGAACGAGGCTGCAGAACTCTAATGCATAAGTGATGACATGTAGGACGTTATGAACGAGGCTGCAGAACTCTAATGCATAAGTGATGACATGTAGGACGATATGAACGAGGCTGCAGAACTCTGTAATGCATAAGTGATGACATGTAGGACGATATGAACGAGGCTGCAGAACTCTAATGCATAAGTGATGACATGTAGGACGATATGAACGAGGCTGCAGAACTCTAATGCATAAGTGATGACATGTAGGACGTTATGAACGAGGCTGCAGAACTCTAATGCATAAGTGATGACATGTAGGACGATATGAACGAGGCTGCAGAACTCTAATGCATAAGTGATGACATGTAGGACGTTATGAACGAAGCTGCAGAACTCTAATGCATAAGTGATGACATGTAGGACGTTATGAACGAGGCTGCAGAACTCTAATGCATAAGTGATGACATGTAGGACGTTATGAACGAGGCTGCAGAACTCTAATGCATAAGTGATGACATGTAGGATGTTATGAACAAGGCTGCAGAACTCTAATGCATAAGTGATGACATGTAGGACGATATGAACGAGGCTGCAGAACTCTAATGCATAAGTGATGACATGTAGGACGATATGAACGAGGCTGCAGAACTCTAATGCATAAGTGATGACATGTAGGACGATATGAACGAAGCTGCAGAACTCTAATGCATAAGTGATGACATGTAGGACGTTATGAACGAGGCTGCAGAACTCTAATGCATAAGTGATGACATGTAGGACGTTATGAACGAAGCTGCAGAACTCTAATGCATAAGTGATGACATGTAGGACGTTATGAACGAGGCTGCAGAACTCTAATGCATAAGTGATGACATGTAGGACGTTATGAACGAGGCTGCAGAACTCTAATGCATAAGTGATGACATGTAGGACGATATGAACGAGGCTGCAGAACTCTAATGCATAAGTGATGACATGTAGGACGACATGAACGAAGCTGCAGAACTCTAATGCATAAGTGATGACATGTAGGACGTTATGAACGAGGCTGCAGAACTCTAATGCATAAGTGATGACATGTAGGACGTTATGAACGAAGCTGCAGAACTCTAATGCATAAGTGATGACATGTAGGACGTTATGAACGAGGCTGCAGAACTCTAATGCATAAGTGATGACATGTAGGACGTTATGAACGAGGCTGCAGAACTCTAATGCATAAGTGATGACATGTAGGACGATATGAACGAGGCTGCAGAACTCTAATGCATAAGTGATGACATGTAGGACGACATGAACGAGGCTGCAGAACTCTAATGCATAAGTGATGACATGTAGGACGAGAACACGTATCGGATGGTTGGGGAAGCGGTGGCGAGTCTCCTTTTGGGCTCACGGTCGTTAATTAAGGATTCGACAGCACGAACACTTCCATTGAATAACCTCATTCTGCCTGAGAGAAGAGGAAACTCCCGTCTTTTATGTCTCGCTGATGTGTTTTCAGACGTTTCTCTCACCAGCAGCTGAATATCAGGTGATCTCTGTGTCTCGTGTCTGAATCCAACCGTTACTGTCGCAGACGGATGAAGAGCGGCGATGTAATGTCGGCTGTTCGTCTGAAAGGGGCTTCAGATTTACGGTTTCTTTCTCCGTACTTGTGTGAAGGAGGTTTCATCCAAACCTCCTCCATCATTCCCTCCTGCTGATATATTACTGAACCCATGCAGGCTGGTTTATTGGAGGTGGCAGATGAAGGTTTTCTGCACACTGAGGCTCCCCCGCTGGCCCTGTTGGTCCGATCCAAACACACGACCAGCGATCAGCTGCACCTGTGATCTGCTCTAGAGCTGGACTCACTGTACTGGGCTTCTGGTTCTTTGTTGCTGCTCGTTGTTGTTTGTTATGTGATGTTAGAGTTTTACAGATCTTTTGTTTCCATCTTGAAGATGCACTTTTCTTCTTCTTCTTTGGTCCTGTTCATCCAAACCTACACGTACAAACAGACAGACATATAAACACACCAAACGTAGGATTGGTGCATTAACAAGTATTTCATTTTTTACCAACATTTTGTTGCACTATAATTTACTTTGTGATCATTTAAAATTTTCTTTCAAAACTGGAATGTTGAATATATTTTGTGGATTAAAAAAATAATCCTGCACTGATTTACTCTTCAGTGACACTCTGAGGCAAAGCTTTATTAACTCTAAGCTCTCTGCTTCTTAAAATACATAATATTTATCGCACTCGCATGTTTAAACTCTCAGATTAAGGAGACAAGAAGAAGAAGAAGGTACAAAGGCAATAACGATGTGGGACTGAATAATTATATTCATGGTACAAATGATCAAAACATGAGTCGATAATGAAAATGATTTGGCTAGCTCCTGTTGCTCTGTGTCCTTGAGTGAACCGGTCACTGCATCCAGATGTTTGGGAGGAGGAGGAGGAGGAGGAGGAGGAAATGGGGGGTTGTGCTTGCTAGCGGACGAGCCATCACCATGGAGTAGCCTCCTCTCGCCAGCCCGTAAGTACCTTTCACCCTCATCGCGACCCGGCCGGCACGAGACTGAGGCGGGCGGATGAAAGGGGAGCAGATCGGGTGTTTTGTTGTGATGAGGAGGAGGAGGAGGAGGAGGAGGAGGAGATCAGGAGCGAGGGGGATGGGCTGCGCTTTTGTCGGTGCAGGCGTGTAAACATGCAGAGTCATTCAGAGCAAATTCAATTGAGACCGCCGGCTCCCTTCTTCTTGTGTGTGTCGGAATTCAGGTGGCAGCTTGGACGGCAGGTGTGTGTGTGTGTGTGTATGTGTGTATGTGTCGATGCAATGAGCGCCACACATACGTCCCCATGATCGCAGCACCATGTCTTATACGTCGCTGATGTTTCTCTCCGCTTCGCCGTTTACTGCCACATCCTCAGATACTGTAGACATGAAACGCCTGCACACACACACACACACACACACACACACACACACACACACACACACACACACACACACACACACACACACACACACGTGTGCAGCTGCATCAGGTGCCAGAACACATCCCTACAGTGTCTGCTGTTGCAGCATATGAGATTGTTGTTGCTTGTTGCTGCTGTGTTGCATCATTCTGCTTACATGGATACCTGGAAGCATCTGAAGCGTGCACACGTGTCTCCAGTCATGAAGCTCATTAATGCATGTGATGGTATTATTAATGGCTCATTAATGGGAATGTGCGTTGATCGTTGTGATCTGTTCCTCTGTACCACGAGATGCACCGACCTTGCTATCGCTGTCCTGTGAGACTCGTGTTTCTCCACGTTTGCTTCTTTTTCACATCTTCAGCTGAACGATTCAAAGTCATTCATAAGAGGCTCAGAAAATCCCCATAAAAGCTTTTCTATTGTTGAAAAGAAGTACTGTTTTCACTGGAGAGCAAAGTAGAGACATTAGCCCACATTCTGTTCAACATTCGGATTCCCCAGTAGCTTTTAGAATGCTCTCTGATGAAAATGTCAGTATATGACAGACCTCCAGATTTTGCTTTTTTTGCACACCAATGGAGCTCTGATACTCACACAATACTTGTGATAGATAGATGGAGGAAAATACGCAATGACGATTATACAATCCTTAACCAGCGAAGCTCCAGCGACACCTTCCTGTAACGTGACGTTTTTCTCTCTCGGCAGGGTGCGAAAGCTGAAGGAGACGCTGGTGACGGTGCAGCAGCTTGATAAGAACATGAGCAACCTGCGGACATGGCTCTCTCGCATCGAGGCGGAGCTGGCCAAGCCGGTGGTCTACGACGTCTGCCACAGCGACGAGATTCAGAGGAAACTGTCCGAGCAGCAGGTGGGCCGAGACCGAGTCGTTCTTGCTTTATGGAGCAGCACATTCCTCAGTCATGAGAGTTATGGACAGTGGAGTTTCCTTTAGTTCAGCCTCTTAGTGATGAAGACCATGAAGTCTGCTGCTGTTCAATCCAGAAGCAAAGGGGAGAGGTTGTCTCAGGCCACCGTGGCTGAGGCTGGTTGCTGTTGTTGTAATTAGAAGCTTTCACCAAAACCATGCTGCTAGAAACAAGGGAGGTCTCAGGGACAGACGGAAGGAAACGTCCTATGTCTATATAACAACCGAACCCGGACATCTTCCAGGTGACATAAAGGCTTAAAAGGCTTTGAGGCAGACTGGAGACTCCACTTTGAGGGGAGTTTTAGGGGCAGGAAGTGTGAGGGAGGCGGTAAATGCACTCGACAGCTCGGCCTCAGCCGGCGGCCCAGAGAAAGGAAATGGACTTTCAGCAGTTCGTCCGTTCTGTATCCTGCCGAACTCTGGTACCTTCCTAACAGGAGAAAGGTTTCTTGGAATGAGAGGCGGCGGATGGATCGGAAGGTTCAGAGAGAGAATATTCAGACAGAGGAAGAATGAGATTTGATCTTTGGCTGCATGGTCAGATTTGTGTGTTTGTGTACAAGTAAGGATGGAAGCCTTCGGCTATCGGCTATCTGATGAGCCTCTGGGGTCAACGGATGTCCGGGCCACAACCTCCTTTTCCTTGTGCTCATTGTTCACAGTCCGAATATCAGCTTGAGATGCATAACTGACGTGTACGACCAGATTGTTTCAAAAGTTTCGAGCTCATTTTAAACGAATAGAAAGCGGAACTATTGTCAGACGACAGCCGGTGGGTTCCCCGATGCATCGCGCCTCTTCTACTCTCTGTCTAACTCTCTTCAACCAACTGATTTACATATCAATGCAGAAACCTGTTCTATAGAGATTAGAATAGAAGTGAGATGAATGAATGAATTTGTCACAGCAACATATCAACTCAGACAACAGTGCTCAAACAGCACAAACTAAATGTAGCCTTTTTTACAAAGAGCATGACATGAGTAAATGGCGGGAAAATCAAAAGAATCGCTGGTGAAATGATTGCTTCAAAAGACCTTCGTCGACAGTTCCACCCTGACATTTAGAACCTTTGTGATCTGTCGGCATGCGTTCATAGGAACAAGAGTTCTCATCTGACTGTGCTGCTGGCTGACATGTTGTCAGAGCTTCAGCTGCAGTATTTGGATTGTTTGCAGGGTTGATATTGACGCCGGGCTGCGTCTGAATGATGCAATCGATTACATCAAAACAAATGACTGTTGTCCAACTGTTTCCCAGAAACGCCTCCACCGTCACCGTGTGTCCATGACAACATCTCATCTGTTCTATCTGATCGCAGCGCTGACGTTCGGTGCAGACACAGGAGTATTTTACACTTTGCTCTGAAACACCACAGCAACCATGCACCAGAACCACCAGCGTCGTCATTGGTCATCGCGTGTTTTCTGAAAAGCTGAACATTTTCTTCGATTTCAAAGTGCTCTGCTCCGCCCGACACATGTCAAGCCGAGTGCTTCCTGCAGACATTTCTTTGTTCGTTGTCAAAACCTGCAGGTTCGGGGAGAGTTTGGATATTTCTTGCTTGATTGATTTTGAGGTCGGATGCACTCAATTTCACAGAATGCTAATAAAGGAGGACGCTGGCTCATTAGTTGAGGCGCTGAATTATCTCTTTGCTCATCATTTTCTCTCCTCTCAAAAATACTGAACCATTTGCAACGTGGCGAGTGACGGAAGAACAATATACGCCTGAGTCTTTAACAGCCTGTCTGGATTTGGACGTGGACATATCTGAGGAAAGCGTTCATGAGCGAGAGGGAGAGAGACGTGTGACGGACACCTGAGGAAGAGATACAGAGCAGAGCCGGGGAGAGAGAGAGAGACGCTCCCTCAGAGGAAAGCTGCAGCTCTCTCCATTAGCGGATGACGGACGGCTGAAGTGACTCCTGTGTGGAGGGGCTCTTTAAGCTTTCATCTGTCACCATGGCAGCCCTGGAGAGTGGTAACTGTGAACAAATGAGAGCCGACAAAAGTGCTGTCAGGCTTTATAGGGAGCTGCACACACACACACACACACACACACACACACACACACACACACACACACACACACACACACACCCCCAAAAGCAGTCTGTTGATGAAGGCTTGTAAACTTTTAAGAGGTTGCCAGGCTGGTAATCAGGAAGCGGCTTTTGTTTGCCATATGGTCACTTTATATTTTGAGTAATTATGATATCGTCGCATTGATGAGCAAAAACCTGCCCACCAGCTGAGCTGCATGTGAGTCCACGTGACTCAAACTGTGCCGTTTCCACCCGCAGGAGCTGCAGCGGGACATCGAGCAGCACACGGAGAGCGTGGCGTCGGTGCTGACGCTGTGCGACGTCCTGCTGCACGACGCCGATGCCTGCGGCGGCGGCGGCGGCGGCGACTCCGAGAACGACTCGATCCAGCAGACCACGCGCAGCCTGGACCGGCGCTGGAGGAACATCTGCGCCATGTCCATGGAGAGGAGGATGAGGTGAGCGGTAGAATCTTTATTATGTCAGGGTGGGTCATCCCAACAAAAAACACACACACACTATATATATATATATATATATATATATACTTGTATTGTATTGCATGTTTCATAAAGAATAATTCGAGTAGAGATACATTTTATAATGAATGAACCGTCTCATCTGCCCGTCATTGGTTCTGTTTCCTGCTCCAAAGCTGCTCAGGTTTTCTCAGTTGACTTTACACAGAAGTGAAAGGATGCTGTTGCTTTCAGGATTGAGGAGACCTGGCGTCTCTGGTGTAAGTTCCTGGACGACTTCTCTCGCTTTGAAGACTGGCTGAAGACATCTGAGCTCACCGCAGCGAACCCGGACTCTGCCGACGTCCTCTACACCAGCGCCAAGGAGGAGCTCAAGAAGTTCGAGGTCGGGAGACACATTCTTTCTTTCTTGCTTGTTTCACTTTGGCAGAATGCCGTAAAGGAAGGCCTGAAGCCAAAGCGATGGAAAGAAAGATAATAAGCTGACAGGAAGATCAGTTAAATGTCCTGCTTGTATTTAGGTAACCTAAAACCAGGCGGCAACCTCCGGTTCTGCTGAATGAAGCCGATGCTTCATGTGTTAAAGCTGCATTCTCTCTAGTGTCCACCAGGGGGCGACTCCTCTGGTTGTATAGAAGTCTATGAGAAAATGACTCTACTTCTCTCTTGATTTATTCCCTCAGTAAACATTGTAAACATGAGTTTATGTCTCAATCTCTAGTTTCAAGTCTTCTTCAACACAGCATGCTTTGTGTATTTAAATGACCTTGTTTAAAAAAGGAAGGCAATGAAAAGGGGTGTGTGCTTTCAGCACCACGGACAGCGTCATGCATTTATCAATACTGAGTCGTGGCCATCGATTCTGTAACTTTAGACTCTATTGCTTCAAAGCTGCAGATTGATGTTCAGACGGATGCATGTCTGTCCCGTTTCACTAAGTGCAACACAATCTAAAAACTAAAACAATAATTCTGTGGCTCCTCAACAGAGTAACTCATATTTCCTCTCCGTTCTCTCGTCAGGCGTTCCAGCGGCAGGTCCACGAGCGCCTGACTCAGCTGGAGCTGGTCAACAAACAGTACCGCCGGCTGGCCCGAGAGAACCGGACCGACGCCGCCAGCAAGCTCAAAGTGCTGGTCCACGAGGGGAACCAGAGGTGGGACAGACTGCAGAAGAGGGTGGCGTCTGTCCTCCGCAGACTCAAGGTGAGACGGGGAACTCAACACAAACGACAGCAACAGATCAATAGCAACCTGCACGCATGAAAACAAGGAAGATAGAAACCAGAGAGCAAAACATCAGCATGTATCAAATGCTCCCAGCCGGTCTGAGCAGCATCGCCCTGCTCTCAGCTCTGCTTTAAGCCTCCAGGATTGAGGTCACCTCTCAGACGCTAACGAGGCTGGAGGCGTCACGTTGGCGGGAAGCCGTTTTTCAGATGGAGTGTGTTTATGTTTATGTTATGCTGGTTGACCTTTGCGGGCTGTAAGCGATATTTACATCCAGGGAATGTGCAGCAGACCAGGGTCAACAGTCAACAGTTATTTGTAAAACTTGAAATCACAAATTAGCCTCAGAAGGCTTTAGAAGGAAGAAACCTCAAAGAGAACAACTGAAGAATGAGCAACGTAATAAAGAAACCTATCAATCCATATGACAGAAACGATACATATAGAGATGACTTTAGCTAAACTAAACAGCACTTCAATGATGGCGTCCGTCCTCTGCTCTGCAGCACTTTACCTCTCAGAGAGAAGACTTTGAGGGGACCCGTGAGGGGATCCTGGTCTGGCTGACGGAGATGGACCTCCAGCTCACCAATGTGGAGCACTTCTCAGAGAGCGACGTCGAGGACAAGATGAGGCAGCTCAACGTACGTTAGCACACACGCTTCTCACTTTCAAACCTTTTATGAAAACTCAACTGAGTCTTTTGCTCCCGTGTGCAGGGCTTCCAGCAGGAGATCACCCTGAACACCAACAAGATCGACGCCCTCATCGTGTTCGGGGAGAACCTGATCCAGAAGAGCGCCCCTCTGGACGCCGTGCTGATCGAGGACGAGCTGGAGGAGCTGCACTCCTACTGCCAGGAGGTGTTCGGCAGAGTGGCTCGCTTCCACCAGCGCCTCGTCAACAGGCGCCCGGTCAGTGCTGACACAGTCCAACTGTGTTCATCAATCAGATGCTTTCAGGGATTAAGTCCTCAGCACATTATTCTAATTATCTATTCAAAACAGTCTTGGCTTCCAACATGACACAAAATAATAATTTAATAATAGTAATAAAAATATTAACAATATTTTGAAACCTTTTGTTTCAGAGAAAGACTGTTGCTTGTTTAAATTTAAGTCAAATTGGAGCTTTCTTCTTCTGTGTTTTTGAAGGTTCTGGAGGAGGAGAGGGAGCTGTCAGACCGGGACACCGACCTGGACGACGCAGCTGATCGAACCAACGGGACGTCCTCCTGGGAGGAGGCGAGGGGGGAGGAGGAGGAGGCTCCAGCAGCTGGACGGCAGGCTGTGTGTCACCTCCTAGTGGACCCTCTGGAGCGGTCGGGAAGAGAGACCCCCGTCAGCGTGGACTCCATCCCGCTGGAGTGGGACCACACTGTGGACGTGGGAGGGTCGTCGTCGCACGAGGACGACGAGGACGACACCTACTTCAGCGCCCTGTCAGGTGATCACTGCTGCTTTTGGATATTTACCTCAACATGTCCGAGTTCATGGAGATATAGTGTCTGTTTGCTGTTATTTGCTTTCTTTTATTGGAATTCCTCCAGAAGTTGAATCCTTTCCTCGTCGAACCAGTTAGTTTATTAGAGGACGTATGTGTGAGACGAGTGCAACCAAACAAACGGTCTCCTGTAACATCTCTTTCGATGCAGGAAACACCTTAACGTCCCTTAACTCAGGGAACCTTTCAAAGGGATTCTGTGAAGTAAATCCCTCAGCTGAGGAGAAATTAAACCTTAAGTGTCAAACTTAAGGTGTTTTGTGCAACCAGACTGAAGTGAGATTACAAGAGACCAAGGATCATCTTGAAAGTTACATTGGTTTTAAAAATGGTCAACGAGAATGAGAAATATTATCATGTTGTACTCGGCTGAAATGAAAATGACTTCCGCTTCAAATGATAAAGTTTAAGTATTAATTCATGACCCATTTTTAACGACGATGCCTTCAGTAGGAAAACAGTGAGCTTGGGGCTGAGAGCCACATGGATGGTAGGAACGTCTAAAGGTGGACTAACGTGTTGTTCTTTATCAGATATCAGATATCACCAGCGTTCCTCTTCAATCCTCGTTACTGAAATTACAAATTGGACGCAGATCTTCTCTGCGTCATGAAACATGAAACATGACTTGTGCAGAGCTCCGCCCCTTTTCCAGAGCGGCCTCCAGGCACGCTGACCTCCGCTCTCTGTTACAGACGTGAATGTGACCGAGAGCTCAGAGTCCTTTGTTAGAGCGACGGCTGCCTCCTGCATGCTGTGTGCTCACAGACCCGCATTCCATCTCCGAGCAACCCCAAACCCAGCCAGCCGCACCTCCCCGTCCTTCATCTCATCCACAGACGCCTTGCTGCTGCCACATCTGTACCTCCAGACACAGATGTGGCTGTGCACTAGAGCTGCAGAGATTCAATCAATCAGCAGCTATTCTGCTACTTGGTTTGAGTCATTTTGTTGGAAAACAATTCCAAACTGCAGCTTCTTAAATGTGAAGATATTGTGGTTTCTTTACTCCTCTATGACAGAAAACTGAATATATATTCTGCAGACGTCATCTTGGGCCAAACAACATAATGATTAATCAACAATGAAAAGAACCGCCTCTCTACTGTGCACCACGACAGCTTGTCACGATATTATTTATGTTGATTATATCGTTGTTTACGAAGATCGAAACTTCATAAAACGTGTACGACGTGACAGCGGATGCTGTTCTCTGCATGTGTTTGACGGATGTTTTCTGTGAATCACGAGGCTGTGTGATGAGTCTGATGTTCTAGTTGAACCTTTTTCGGTTTGGCCTCTCTCTCTCTTGCTCTCTCTCTCTCTCTCTCTCTCTCTCTCCCCCCCCCCCTTTCTTCTTTCTTCCTTATGATCACGCTGCCTTTGCTGAACTTTCTCCTTTCCTCTCTCCTCAGTGAAGTCCGTGACCGGTCCGCCCAGCTGGCACCAGCCCGGCTCCCCAGAGCGGAAACGGGTTCCCCGAGAAATCATCCGAGGTCTGAACTCGTCTCCCACACACACCACCAGTACTCCCTTCCACCAGCAGGGCTACGTAAGGACACACACACACACACACACACACACATCAAGACCTCTGAAGACTTCAAGTGTCCATCAGCTAAAGACATTTAAGAGTCTTCGTTTTTCACTGAAGAGGTGTGTGTGTGTGTGTGTGTGTGTTCAGGCTAAGCTGATGTCGGAGTGCAGTGGCACCATCAACAGCGTGAAGAGGGTGAAGCTGATCCTGAACGACGAGGGGGATCTGGAGGATCCGGGTCTGACCAGCAGCACGGCCGACAAGCAGACCAGCACAGGTACTCTGACGGAGATGAGCGGCAGCGTGAGGGGTCTCGTGTTGTAGGACAGACGCAACTAAAAAAGTGGATGAATGAGAATCTTAAAGTCTGAACACAATAGTAACTGCTGACTCTGCAGGCGTGATCGAGCGCTGGGAGCTGCTACAAGTGCAGCAGTTCAGCAGCGAGACGGACATCAAGCAGGACCTGGAGCAGTGGCAGAAGCTGAACTCTGACCTCTGCGATGTCACTTCCTGGTTGGGCCGGGTGCTGCCAGAGCTAGAGAGGCTACAGCGCATCGAACCGTCCACCGACATCCGAGACATCGAGGTCAACATCCGGAAACTAAAAGTAAAACACCAACAGCACCGGGTAACCACGCAGGACAGAGACGAGAAGCTCTTCATCTCATCTTCTTCCTCGTCTTTCTTTTATCTCTTATAGGAGATGCAGAAGACCTTCAACAGCTACAAGTGTCTGATGATCTCCGCCAACCTGAGCAGCCGACGCTTCCTGCGGGGCGACAGCGCCGAGCTGCGGGAGCTGCAGGACGCTCTCGGCTCGGCCAATCGCAGCTGGACGCAGGCCTGCGGCGGCCTGGCGAGCTGGGAGAGCAGGCTGCACTCTGCGCTCATGCAGTGTCAGGTCAGACATCCTCTGGTTTTCACGTTTGAGTTTATAATAATTACTGTGGTTCAGAAAGTGTGACGCGATGAACGTTTAAGTGACCCCCGTGTTCTTCTTCAGGAGTTCCATGAGACGCTGCACTCTCTGCTGCTGTGGCTCGCTCAGGCCGAGAACAAACTCTCTGTCGTGAATGTCGTCGACCGGTCGACGCCTCGCTCCGTCCTGCTGCAGCACCGGGACACGCTGACGGTGAGCAGACCATCGGTTCATCGTCAATACTTTTATTATTTATTCTTTTATAGCGGCCATAAGCATTTTTCCAAACATCTTCCAATATGTCCGAGTCTGATTTTAGTAAGCTACGGGAAGGTTTCCAACAGCTGGTGATGGGGGTTATGGGAAATGTAGTCTTTATTTTGGCACGAACAATAGAGACGGAGCTCATCATACTCTGATTATACTCTGTGTCCAGGGGTGGAGCAGATAACATAATAACAGTTCAAGTTAGCTCTAAAGTTAATGCTAGCTGTGTGTTAGCGCTACTTGCTAACATAATACTGCACATGTTGCATGCTGTCAAAGTACTTCAGCTTAATTTACAGAAATATCGTCAACTAAAGCTGACATCTGGACAGAATGCACACAGACACACAGTCGTCCTCCTGCTGACGCCTCACTTTGTCTTCCTAACGGCTCACTTGTTCATTGGGATGTTATTCTTCCGGTGAACTCTCACCTCCGTCTGTCCATCAAACGCGTTCAGCACCTGCTGCTGCTGACTGCTGTGCTCTCTGTCGCCCCCTGCTGCAGGCTCTGCAGGAGGAGCTGCGCGGCCGCCAGCGGGAGGTCTCCTCGCTGCAGGAGATCTCCTCTCAGCTCCTCCTGGAGGCCACGGGAGAAGACAGCCTGGAGGCCAAGGAGAAGGTTCACGTCATCGGCAACAAACTGCATCTCCTGCTGCGGCAGGTGGCTGCTGACCTGAGCACGCTGCAGGGAAGACTGGTGGGTCCATTTCACTGCTTCAGCCTCAGTCTGGTTTGACTCTGGTTTCATAAACTGATGAGCTCTTCCTGCCAAAAAGTGTCAGAATTAGCTTTCACATTTTGGATCTTTTTTTTTTTGCAAAATGACATTTGAGTTATTGTTATAAATGAATATCTCACTTAGCTGAAGCTTTCCAACAACAACTTTAAAAAGACAGACAGTTTTTAATATGTATTGTAATAAAACATTGCGTCAAATAAACAGAACTATAATTTGATGCACGACAGATAATCCTGACATTTTGTGCTCGCTCAATTTTAAACTCAACTAGGACTCAACTGATACTTTTATTTTTGTCGATAATTTCTCAAATTAAGTTTCCTGGAAAATACTGTAGTTTGGTTCCAGTGACAGAGAAATGGAGTCGGTAGAAATCTCTATCGCCCAAAACACAAGCAATACTTTATCATCAGTGCAGCTCAGCTGGACACAGAACAATGAAATAAACATCTTACAGAGAATTCTGCAAGTCAAAATACATAAAACATAACATTTGTATGAGTAAATGAGTAATGAAGGAACATTATCTTGGGTTCAATGATGCCAAATTACAGAGAGTTCTTTCCGAACAACGTTTTGGAAATGATTAGAAAACCCTTCAGAAGTTACAGACTCGTAAAATGGAGCATCTGTTGAAATACCAGGACGCATAAATGAGCTGCTGTCAACAGTGGAGTCACCGGGGACGTCTGTCGGTCTCGTCTGATGCGTGTCTGCTGTCTGTGTCTCAGCAGCGCTGCTCAGCCAGCTCAGAGGTGGACCGCATCGGTCTGGGAACACTCGGCTCTCCTCACAAGGTACACCTGAATATTTACCTCCGGTGAGACGAGTTCAAGTCAAACTAACGTCGGGTTTGGTTACATTTTAATGTGACGGAATATCGCCTCAAAAAGAATTCAGCTTATTTCAAGTAAAAGCTGTTTTACACTGTATAAATACTCAATTACAAGTGAAAAGTCTGCCATAAAAACGTGATACGATTTCGAAGCAGGTCATCCAGATGTTGGATAACATTTCGTCTCAGCTCAGCCATAAAAATGTAACATGCAATATTAATCCAAACACATGATAGTAAAACATTAAATAAACGTTAAATGAGTACTTCATACCTGAAGTACGTTGTTCAGAGTGCATGTTCTGCAGGCTGTCGTACTGGACCTTTACATTTCACACATCTAAAAACCACCGCAGTCATCGTTTTCTGTCGTAGATGATCGTTGATGTTTTGAAGGTGAACACAACGCGTGTGTCTTGTTCTTGTGTGTTGCTTTAGGAGGAGGCTGCAGGTCTACAGGCAGCTACAGTTGGACAACCAGTGACTAAAAGGTAACGCTTACAAGCTGGAACGGCACTTCTTGTGTTGTTCGATTTCTTTAGAAGATCAGCGTCAGGGTTTAGTTCCTCCAGATGAGTCTACGTAGAGAGGTGTCTTTTTTACCGTCGATTATGAAGTAGTTCCAGTGAACACAGAATAATAACAGACCATCCAATGAACTGAGTAATGGTGTTTTTTTTGTTATGTTTAAATTTTTGGTTTGCATGGGAATTTCGTCAGTGTGAGGAATATTTGAGACGCAGTCTAAAGATTCACTCAAAGTCCACAAGAGCTTTTCAAAGTTTATTTGCAAAGTCAAAAATGGACAGCCACCCTCAAGCATCTGTATCATCTGTCCACATCCAGGGACAGGGAGGAGAGGAGGGATTCGTCCCCACGGCGACCCTTCTTCCACCGGGTTCTTCGAGCTGCCTTCCCCCTGCACCTGCTCTTCTTCATGCTGCTGGTTCTGGCCTGCCTGGTGCCGCTGTCTGATGAGAACTACAGCTGTACGCTGTCCAACAACTTCGCCCGCTCCTTCTACCCAATGCTGCGCTACACCAACGGCCCTCCGCCCACATAGACAGTCCGCTCCTGATCAATCGTGTGAGCTTGAAATCCAAAATGGAGCCTTGCACAGTGTTAATGTGCAGGTTCAGAGACACTTCTCCCTTCCACAAAAACAAAGCCCCGCCCATCAAATTTGTTTTGGTGTATTTCAAAATATATATATATTGTTTGTGGAGTTCCAGAGTTACAAAAAAAGAAGCCATATCACTGGTTCGTTTGGAAGTTGTGTGATTTTTAAATGTAGTTGATCGTCCCCACAAACATCTTCAATCCCCGATTTTATGACCGACAGAATATTTAAATGTTTGTGCTTTCACTACGGACAGTTCTAACCAAAGCATCCAGAGAGCGGAGAACACGAGCCATTTTCTACCACTGCAGCTGTTTTTACTGTTTTCAGAGAAGGAAGCCACTTGTTGAGCGCACATTTTGTACAGAAACGTTGTTCGATTGATATTTACAATGTGACGATCTGTAAGATATGACGGCGGTGATTCATCTGCAGACATGCCTTTCTGTAGCCAACAGAACTACCATAACTTTATCAGACAATGTACTTTTCTTGGTTTTATTGACGATGTTTGTATATAAGGGCAAACTATACAGAGAAATAGTTCAATTGTTGTTTCTGCATTTGAGTGTGATACTGATATCTGTATTTAACAAAAGGGCAATAGTTTACATGCCTGTGGATTAAAGTGAGAGATGTTTTCCTATGAGTATGTTAACTTTACTGTCAGTGTACTGGAGGTCATTTCTCATGATGTTAGCAGATCACAGCAATTAAAAGCTGCATTAGCAGATTCTTGACCACTAGGGGGCAGAAGGAGTCGCATCACTGATAAAGCAATAGCTAATCAACTGCTTTAAGCTAACAGTAACATAAACCGCTAACACGTTAGACATTAATCATCAGTGCATTTAGTACCATGAGCAACAATATCACATTCAATTCTCATTTGATTCAATGTTTTATCAAAAAATAATTTAATGAAGTTTTAAAAGTTTTTTGTTTTTTCAAACTGTTAACATTGATGCCACATTATTAGCTTTGGCATCACGCTGTCCCAGTTGACCGCCATGGAGTAAAGCCCTGCAGGTGTCAAACATCCAGCAGAGTTCAACAAAGAGTTTGTGGTTAATGCGATAATGTACGTAAATGACTTGCCTGAACACTGCTTTAACACACTTTTCAGTCATGTAGTTGGAAGAACTGGTGTCAAAATATTACAGAACATGAATGTAAGTGATCCTTTGGGCATTGAATGGAGCTGTGTATATGCACAAAGATCGTAACATGTTTTTCATTTACAGTGTTAATATTATTGATCCTAAATGGTAAGGAGAAAGTATGATTTGATTCGAAAACTCAGTATTTGATCCTAATTTGTACATAATCTCAGCGTCACACTCGGCAGAACAGAAACGAACAAAATGTGTGTAAAGTTTGATTTATTTTGTGAACTATTATTTATGGGATGTATAGATTGACAATAAACTGTTTGCCATGATTTGCAGCTGTATGTCTACTGTATCTCTGGGCTAAAAACTTTCAGGATCTTAGATTTTAATGACTGAATGCATATAATGTACAAGCTACAGACAGAGATCTGTATTAGCAGTGGCAGATCATCTGGCAATAAGGCTGAATTTACATTGCCAGAAAAAATAAGTATTAAACATGGTTATAGTATGTCGTAAATGGTCATGAAAATGTCATAGCATGTCAAAAACTATAGTACACTATAGTATTTCCAAAAAAGTCACAGTATAGTATTTTGAAAAAAAGTCATAGTATAGCATGTTGAAAAAATCATAGTATAGCGTATCGAAAAAAGTCATAGCATAGCATGTCGAAAAGTCATAGTATAGCATTTTGAAAAAAAGACAGTTTAGCATGTCGAAAAAAGTCATAGTATAGCATGTCAAAAAAAGTCTTAGTATAGCATGTCGAAAAAAAGTCATAGTATAGTATTTTGAAAAAAAGTCATAGTATAGCATGTCAAAAAAAGTCATAGTATAGTATTTTGAAAAAAAGACAGTTTAGCATGTCGAAAAGTCATAGTATAGCATTTTGAAAAAAAGACAGTTTAGCATGTCGAAAAAAGTCATAGTATAGCATGTCAAAAAAAGTCATAGTATAGCATGTCGAAAAAAAGTCATAGTATAGTATTTTGAAAAAAAGTCATAGTATAGCATGTCAAAAAAAGTCATAGTATAGTATTTTGAAAAAAAGACAGTTTAGCATGTCGAAAAGTCATAGTATGTCAATAAAAGTCATAGCATGTCGAAAAAAGTCATAGTATAGCATTTCGAAAAAAGTCATAGTATAGCATGTCGAAAAAGTCATAGTATAGTATTTTGAAAAAAAGTCATAGTATAGCATGTCAAAAAAAGTCATAGTATAGTATTTTGAAAAAAAGTCATAGTATAGCATGTCAAAAAAAGTCATAGTATAGTATTTTGAAAAAAAAGTCATAGTATAGCATGTCAAAAAAAGTCTTAGTATAGCGTGTCGAAAAAGTCATCGTATAGCATGTCAAAAAAAAGTCAGAGTATAGCGTGTCGAAAAAAAGTCATAGTATAGTATTTTGAAAAAAGTCATAGTATAGCGTGTCGAAAAAGTCATAGCATAGTATTTTGAAAAAAAGTCATAGTATAGCATGTCAAAAAAAGTCTTAGTATAGCGTGTCGAAAAAAAGTCATAGTATAGTATTTTGAAAAAAAGTCATAGTATAGCATGTCGAAAAAGTCATAGTATAGTATTTTGAAAAAAAGTCATGGTATAGCATGTTGAAAACGTCATAGTATAGCATGTCGAAAAAGGTCATAGTATAGCATGTCAAAAAAAGTCAAAGTACAGCATGTCGAAAAAAGTCATAGTATAGCATGTCAAAAAAAGTCATAGTATAGCATGTCAAAAAAAGTCATAGTATAGTATTTTGAAAAAAAGTCATAGTATAGTATTTTGAAAAAAAGTCATAGTATAGCATGTCGAAAAAGTCATAGTATAGTATTTTGAAAAAAAGTCATAGTATAGCATGTCAAAAAAATTCATAGTATAGTATTTTGAAAAAAAGTCATAGTATAGCATGTCAAAAAAAGTCTTAGTATAGCGTGTCGAAAAAAGTCATCGTATAGCATGTCAAAAAAAAGTCAGAGTATAGCGTGTCGAAAAAAAGTCATAGCATTGCATGTCGAAAAGTCATAGTATAGTATGTCAATAAAAGTCATAGCATGTCGAAAAGTCATAGTATAGCATTTTGAAAAAAAGACAGTTTAGCATGTCGAAAAAAGTCATAGTATAGTATTTTGAAAAGTCATAGTATAGCATGTCGAAAAAGTCATAGTATAGTATTTTGAAAAAAGTCATAGTATAGCGTGTCGAAAAAGTCATAGCATAGTATTTTGAAAAAAAGTCATAGTATAGCATGTCAAAAAAAGTCTTAGTATAGCGTGTCGAAAAAAAGTCATAGTATAGCATGTCGAAAAAGTCATCGTTCAGCATGTCAAAAAAAGTCACAGTATAGCATGTCAAAAAAAGTCATAGTATAGTATTTTGAAAAAAAGTCATAGCATAGCATGTCGAAAAGTCATAGTATAGTATGTCAATAAAAGTCATAGCATGTCGAAAAAAGTCATAGTATAGTATTTCGATAAGGTCATAGTATAGTATTTTGAAAAAAAGTCATAGTATAGCATGTCAAAAAAAGTCATAGTATAGCATGCCAAAAAAAGTCATAGTATAGCATGTCAAAAAAGTCATAGTATAGTATTTTGAAAAAAAGTCATAGTATAGCATGTCAAAAAAAGTCATAGTATAGTATTTTGAAAAAAAGTCATAGTATAGTATTTTGAAAAAAAGTCATAGTATAGCATGTCGAAAAAGTCATAGTATAGTATTTTGAAAAAAAGTCATAGTATAGCATGTCGAAAAAATTCATAGTATAGTATTTTGAAAAAAAGTCATAGTATAGCATGTCAAAAAAAGTCTTAGTATAACGTGTCGAAAAAAGTCATCGTATAGCATGTCAAAAAAAAGTCAGAGTATAGCGTGTCGAAAAAAAGTCATAGCATTGCATGTCGAAAAGTCATAGTATAGTATGTCAATAAAAGTCATAGCATGTCAAAAAAAGTCATAGTATAGCATTTTGAAAAAAAGACAGTTTAGCGTGTCGAAAAAAGTCATAGCATAGTATTTTGAAAAAAAGTCATAGTATAGCATGTCAAAAAAGTCATAGTATAGTATTTTGAAAAAAGTCATAGTATAGCGTGTCGAAAAAGTCATAGCATAGTATTTTGAAAAAAAGTCATAGTATAGCATGTCAAAAAAAGTCTTAGTATAGCGTGTCGAAAAAAAGTCATAGTATAGTATTTTGAAAAAAAGTCATAGTATAGCATGTCGAAAAAGTCATAGTATAGTATTTTGAAAAAAAGTCATGGTATAGCATGTTGAAAACGTCATAGTATAGCATGTCGAAAAAGGTCATAGTATAGCATGTCAAAAAAAGTCAAAGTACAGCATGTCGAAAAAAGTCATAGTATAGCATGTCGAAAAGTCATAGTATAGTATTTTGAAAAAGTCATAGTATAGCGTGTCGAAAAATGTCATAGCATAGTATTTTGAAAAAAAGTCATAGTATAGCATGTCAAAAAAAGTCTTAGTATAGCGTGTCGAAAAAAAGTCATAGTATAGTATTTTGAAAAAGTCATAGTATAGCATGTCAAAAAAAGTCTTAGTATAGCGTGTCGAAAAAAAGTCATAGTATAGTATTTTGAAAAAAAGTCATAGTATAGCATGTCAAAAAAAGTCATAGTATAGCATGTCAAAAAAAGTCTTAGTATAGTATTTTGAAAAAAAGTCATAGTATAGCATGTCAAAAAAAGTCATAGTATAGCATGTCAAAAAAAGTCTTAGTATAGCGTGTCGAAAAAAAGTCATAGTATAGTATTTTGAAAAAAAGTCATAGTATAGCATGTCAAAAAAAGTCATAGTATAGCATGTCAAAAAAAGTCATAGTATAGTATTTTGAAAAAAAGACAGTTTAGCATGTCGAAAAGTCATAGTATGTCAATAAAAGTCATAGCATGTCGAAAAAAGTCATAGTATAGCATTTCGAAAAAAGTCATAGTATAGCATGTCGAAAAAGTCATAGTATAGTATTTTGAAAAAAAGTCATAGTATAGCATGTCAAAAAAAGTCATAGTATAGCATGTCAAAAAAAGTCTTAGTATAGCGTGTCGAAAAAAGTCATCGTATAGCATGTCAAAAAAAAGTCAGAGTATAGCGTGTCGAAAAAAAGTCATAGTATAGTATTTTGAAAAAAGTCATAGTATAGCGTGTCGAAAAAGTCATAGCATAGTATTTTGAAAAAAAGTCATAGTATAGCATGTCAAAAAAAGTCTTAGTATAGCGTGTCGAAAAAAAGTCATAGTATAGTATTTTGAAAAAAAGTCATAGTATAGCATGTCGAAAAAGTCATAGTATAGTATTTTGAAAAAAAGTCATGGTATAGCATGTTGAAAACGTCATAGTATAGCATGTCGAAAAAGGTCATAGTATAGCATGTCAAAAAAAGTCAAAGTACAGCATGTAGAAAAAAGTCATAGTATAGCATGTCAAAAAAAGTCATAGTATAGCATGTCAAAAAAAGTCATAGTATAGTATTTTGAAAAAAAGTCATAGTATAGTATTTTGAAAAAAAGTCATAGTATAGCATGTCGAAAAAGTCATAGTATAGTATTTTGAAAAAAAGTCATAGTATAGCATGTCAAAAAAATTCATAGTATAGTATTTTGAAAAAAAAGTCATAGTATAGCATGTCAAAAAAAGTCTTAGTATAGCGTGTCGAAAAAAGTCATCGTATAGCATGTCAAAAAAAAGTCAGAGTATACCGTGTCGAAAAAAAGTCATAGCATTGCATGTCGAAAAGTCATAGTATAGTATGTCAATAAAAGTCATAGCATGTCGAAAAGTCATAGTATAGCATTTTGAAAAAAAGACAGTTTAGCATGTCGAAAAAAGTCATAGCATAGTATTTTGAAAAAAGTCATAGTATAGCGTGTCGAAAAAGTCATAGCATAGTATTTTGAAAAAAGTCATAGTATAGCATGTCAAAAAAAGTCTTAGTATAGCGTGTCGAAAAAAAGTCATAGTATAGTATTTTGAAAAAAAGTCATAGTATAGCATGTCGAAAAAGTCATCGTTCAGCATGTCAAAAAAAGTCACAGTATAGCATGTCAAAAAAAGTCATAGTATAGTATTTTGAAAAAAAGTCATAGCATAGCATGTCGAAAAGTCATAGTATAGTATGTCAATAAAAGTCATAGCATGTCGAAAAAAGTCATAGTATAGTATTTCGAAAAGGTCATAGTATAGTATTTTGAAAAAAAGTCATAGTATAGCATGTCAAAAAAAGTCATAGTATAGCATGCCAAAAAAAGTCATAGTATAGCATGTCAAAAAAGTCATAGTATAGTATTTTGAAAAAAAGTCATAGTATAGCATGTCAAAAAAAGTCATAGTATAGTATTTTGAAAAAAAGTCATAGTATAGTATTTTGAAAAAAAGTCATAGTATAGCATGTCGAAAAAGTCATAGTATAGTATTTTGAAAAAAAGTCATAGTATAGCATGTCGAAAAAATTCATAGTATAGTATTTTGAAAAAAAGTCATAGTATAGCATGTCAAAAAAAGTCTTAGTATAGCGTGTCGAAAAAAGTCATCGTATAGCATGTCAAAAAAAAGTCAGAGTATAGCGTGTCGAAAAAAAGTCATAGCATTGCATGTCGAAAAGTCATAGTATAGTATGTCAATAAAAGTCATAGCATGTCAAAAAAAGTCATAGTATAGCATTTTGAAAAAAAGACAGTTTAGCGTGTCGAAAAAAGTCATAGCATAGTATTTTGAAAAAAAGTCATAGTATAGCATGTCGAAAAAGTCATAGTATAGTATTTTGAAAAAAGTCATAGTATAGCATGTCGAAAAAAAGTCATAATATAGTATTTTGAAAAAATGTCATAGTATAGCGTGTCGAATAAAAGTCATAGTATAGCATGTCGAAAAAAGTCATAGTATAGTATTTTGAAAAAAAGTCATAGTATAGCATGTCAAAAAAAGTCATAGTATAGCATGTCAAAAAAAGTCTTAGTATAGTATTTTGAAAAAAAGTCATAGTGTAGCATGTTGAAAAAATCATAGTATAGCATGTCGAAAAAAATCATAGTATAGCGTGTCGAAAAAAAGTCAGAGTATAGCATGTCGAAAAAAGTCATAGTATAGTATTTTGAAAAAAAGTCATAGTATAGCATGTCAAAAAAAGTCATAGTATAGCATGTCAAAAAAAGTCTTAGTATAGTATTTTGAAAAAAAGTCATAGTGTAGCATGTTGAAAAAATTATAGTATAGCATGTCGAAAAAAATCATAGTATAGCGTGTCGAAAAAAAAGTCATAGCATAGCATTTTGAAAAAAAGACAGTTTAGCATGTCGAAAAAAGTCATAGTATAGTATTTGGAAAAAAAATCATATTATAGCATGTCGAAAAAAGTCACAGTATAGCATTTTGAAAAAAAATCATAGTATAGCGTGTCCAAAAAAAGTCATAGTATAGTATTTTGAAAAAAAGTCATAGTATAGCATGTCAAAAAAAGACATAGTATAGCATGTCCAAAAAAGTCATAGTATAGTATTTTGAAAAAAAGTCATAGTATAGCATGTCAAAAAAAGTCATAGTATAGTATTTTGAAAAAAAGTCATAGTATAGTATTTTGAAAAAACGTCATAGTATAGCATGTCAAAAAAAGTCACAGTATAGCATTTTGAAAAAAAATCATAGTATAGCGTGTCCAAAAAAAGTCATAGTATAGCATGTCGAAAAAAGTCATAGTATAGCATGTCGAAAAAAGTCATAGTATAGCATGTCGAAAAAAGTCATAGTATAGTATTTTGAAAAAAAGTCATAGTATAGCATGTCAAAAAAGTCATAGTATAGCATGTCAAAAAAGTCATAGTATAGTATTTTGAAAAAAAGTCATAGTATAGCATGTCAAAAAAAGTCATAGTATAGCATGTCGGAAAAAGTCATAGTATAGCATGTCGAAAAAAGTCATAGTATAGCATGTCAAAAAAAGTCATCGTATAGCATGTAAAAAAAAGTCACAGTATACCATGTCAAAAAAAGTCATAGTATAGTATTTTGAAAAAAAGTCATAGCATAGCATGTCGAAAAGTCATAGTATAGTATGTCAATAAAAGCCATAGCATGTCGAAAAAGTCATAGTATAGCATTTTGAAAAAAAGACAATTTAGCATGTCGAAAAAAGTCATAGTATAGTATTTTGAAAAAAAGTCATAGTATAGCATGTCGAAAAAGTCATAGTATAGTATTTAGAAAAAGTCATAGTATAGCGTGTCGAAAAAAAGTCATAGTATAGTATTTTGAAAAAATGTCATAGTGTAGTATTTTGAAAAAAAGTCATAGTGTAGCATGTTGAAAAAATCATAGTATAGCATGTCGAAAAAAATCATAGTATAGCGTGTCAAAAAAAGTCACAGTATAGCATGTCGAAAACGTCATCGTATAGTATGTCGAAAAAGTCATAGTATAGCATGTCGATAAAATCATAGTATAGCGTGTCGAAAAAAAGTCAGAGTATAGCATGTCAAAAAAAGTCACAGTATAGCATGTCGAAAAAAATCATAGTATAGCGTGTCGAAAAAAAGTCATAGCATAGCATTTTGAAAAAAAGACAGTTTAGCATGTCGAAAAGTCATAGTATAGTATGTCAATAAAAGTCATAGCATGTCGAAAAAAGTCATAGTATAGCATTTCGAAAAAAGTCATAGTATAGCATGTCGAAAAAGTCATAGTATAGTATTTTGAAAAAAAGTCATAGTATAGCATGTCAAAAGAAGTCATAGTATAGCATGTCGAAAAAAGTCATAGTATAGTATTTTGAAAAAAAGTCATAGTATAGCATGTCAAAAAAAGTCATAGTATAGCGTGTCGAAAAAAGTCATACTATAGCATGTCGAAAAAAGTCATAGTATAGCATGTCAAAAAAAGTCATAGTATAGCATGTCAAAAAAAGTCTTAGTATAGCGTGTCGAAAAAAAGTCAGAGTATAGCATGTCGGAAAAAGTCATAGTATAGCATGTCAAAAAGTCATCGTATAGCATGTCAAAAAAAAGTCAGAGTATAGCATGTCAAAAAAAGTCCCAGTATAGCATGTTGAAAAAAATCATAGTATAGCATGTCGAAAAAAGTCATAGTATAGCATGTCGAAAAAAATCATAGTATAGCATGTCAAAAAAAGTCATCGTATAGCATGTCAAAAAAAGTCACAGTATAGCATGTCAAAAAAGTCATAGTATAGTATTTTGAAAAAAAGTCATAGCATAGCATGTCGAAAAGTCATAGTATAGCATGTCAAAAAAAGTCATAGTATAGTATTTTGAAAAAAAGTCATAGTATAGCATGTCGAAAAAGTCATAGTATAGTATTTTGAAAAAAAGTCATAGTATAGCATGTCGAAAAAAGTCATAGTATAGTATTTTGAAAAAAGTCATAGTATAGCTTGTCAAAAAAAGTCATAGTATAGCGTGTCGAAAAAAGTCATACTATAGCATGTCGAAAAAAGTCATAGTATAGCATGTCAAAAAAAGTCACAGTATAGCATGCCGAAAACGTCATAGTATAGTATGTCGAAAAAGTCATAGTATAGCATGTCAAAAGAAGTCATAGTATAGCATGTCGAAAAAAGTCATAGTATAGTATTTTGAAAAAAAGTCATAGTATAGCATGTCAAAAAAAGTCATAGTATAGCATGTCAAAAAAAGTCTTAGTATAGCGTGTCGAAAAAAAGTCAGAGTATAGCATGTCGGAAAAAGTCATAGTATAGCATGTCAAAAAGTCATTGTATAGCATGTCAAAAAAAAGTCAGAGTATAGCATGTCAAAAAAAGTCCCAGTATAGCATGTTGAAAAAAATCATAGTATAGCATGTCGAAAAAAGTCATAGTATAGCATGTCGAAAAAAATCATAGTATAGCATGTCAAAAAAGTCATCGTATAGCATGTCAAAAAAAGTCACAGTATAGCATGTCAAAAAAAGTCATAGTATAGTATTTTGAAAAAAAGTCATAGCATAGCATGTCGAAAAGTCATAGTATAGCATGTCAAAAAAAGTCATAGTATAGTATTTTGAAAAAAAGTCATAGTATAGCATGTCGAAAAAGTCATAGTATAGTATTTTGAAAAAAAGTCAGTATAGCTTGTCGAAAAAAAGTCATAGTATAGCATGTCGAAAAAAGTCATAGTATAGCATGTCAAAAAAAGTCAAAGTATAGCGTGTCGAAAAAAGTCATACTATAGCATGTCGAAAAAAGTCATAGTATAGCATGTCAAAAAAAGTCACAGTATAGCATGCCGAAAACGTCATAGTATAGTATGTCGAAAAAGTCATAGTATAGCATGTCAAAAAAAGTCAAAGTACAGCATGTCGAAAAAAGTCATAGTATAGCATGTCAAAAAAAGTCATAGTATAGCATGTCGAAAAAAGTCATAGTATAGCATGTCAAAAAAAGTCATAGTATAGCATGTCGAAAACGTCATAGTATAGCATGTCGAAAACGTCGTCGTATAGTATGTTGAAAAAGTCATAGTATAGCATGTTGATAAAATCATAGTATAGCGTGTCGAAAAAAGTCATAGTATAGTATTTTGAAAAAAAGTTATATTATAGCATGTCGAAAAAGGTCATAGTATAGAATGTCAAAAAAAGTCAGTGTAGTATTTTGAAAAAAAGTCATCGTATAGCATGTTGAAAACGTCATAGTATAGCGTGTCGGAAAAAAGTCAGAGTATAGCATGTCGAAAACGTCATAGTATAGCATGTCGCAAAAGGTCATAGTATAGCATGTCGAAAAAAAGTCACAGTATAGTATGAAGAAAAAAGTTATAGTATCGTATGTCAAAAAAAGTCATGAAAAAGTCTCGGCCTCTGACAGCAGTCGTGGCTGATTACCTGATGCAGAGCACCTGCAGAGGGACCGCCCTGCTCCAGTGTATAGCATGTCGAAAAAAGTCATAGTGTATAGCATGTCGAAAAAAGTCATAGTATAGCATGTCAAAAAAAGTCACAGTATAGCATGCCGAAAACGTCATAGTATAGCATGTCGAAGACGTCATCGTATAGTATGTCGAAAAAGTCATCGTATAGCATGTCGAAAAAAGTCATAGTATAGCATGTCGAAAAAAGTCATAGTATAGCATGTCGAAAAAAGTCACAGTATAGCATGCCGAAAACGTCATAGTATAGCATGTCGAAAAAAGTCATAGTGTATAGCATGTCGAAAAAAGTCATCGTATAGCATGTCGAAAAAAGTCATAGTATAGCATGTCGAAAAAAGTCATAGTATAGCATGTCAAAAAAAGTCACAGTATAGCATGCCGAAAACGTCATAGTATAGCATGTCGAAAACGTCATCGTATAGTATGTCGAAAAAGTCATCGTATAGCATGTCGAAAAAAGTCATAGTATAGCATGTCGAAAAAAAGTCACAGTATAGTATGAAGAAAAAAGTTATAGTATCGTATGTCAAAAAAAGTTATGAAAAAGTCTCGGCCTCTGACAGCAGTCGTGGCTGATTACCTGATGCAGAGCACCTGCAGAGGGAACCGCCCTGCTCCAGTGTATAGCATGTCGAAAAAAGTCATATTGTATAGCATGTCGAAAAAAGTCATCGTATAGCATGTCGAAAAAGTCATGGTATAGCATGTCGAAAAAAGTCATAGTATAGCATGTCGAAAACGTCATCGTATAGCATGTCGAAAACGTCATCGTATAGTATGTCGAAAAAGTCATAGTATAGCATGTCAAAAAAAGTCATAGTATAGCATGTCGAAAAAAGTCATAGTATAGCATGTCAAAAAAAGTCATAGTATAGCATGTCGAAAACGTCATAGTATAGCATGTCAAAAAAAGTCTTAGTATAGCGTGTCGAAAAAAAGTCATAGTATAGTATTTTGAAAAAAAGTCATAGTATAGCATGTCGAAAAAGTCATCGTTCAGCATGTCAAAAAAAGTCACAGTATAGCATGTCAAAAAAAGTCATAGTATAGTATTTTGAAAAAAAGTCATAGCATAGCATGTCGAAAAGTCATAGTATAGTATGTCAATAAAAGTCATAGCATGTCGAAAAAAGTCATAGTATAGTATTTCGAAAAGGTCATAGTATAGTATTTTGAAAAAAAGTCATAGTATAGCATGTCAAAAAAAGTCATAGTATAGCATGCCAAAAAAAGTCATAGTATAGCATGTCAAAAAAGTCATAGTATAGTATTTTGAAAAAAAGTCATAGTATAGCATGTCAAAAAAAGTCATAGTATAGTATTTTGAAAAAAAGTCATAGTATAGTATTTTGAAAAAAAGTCATAGTATAGCATGTCGAAAAAGTCATAGTATAGTATTTTGAAAAAAAGTCATAGTATAGCATGTCGAAAAAATTCATAGTATAGTATTTTGAAAAAAAGTCATAGTATAGCATGTCAAAAAAAGTCTTAGTATAGCGTGTCGAAAAAAGTCATCGTATAGCATGTCAAAAAAAAGTCAGAGTATAGCGTGTCGAAAAAAAGTCATAGCATTGCATGTCGAAAAGTCATAGTATAGTATGTCAATAAAAGTCATAGCATGTCAAAAAAAGTCATAGTATAGCATTTTGAAAAAAAGACAGTTTAGCATGTCGAAAAAAGTCATAGCATAGTATTTTGAAAAAAAGTCATAGTATAGCATGTCGAAAAAGTCATAGTATAGTATTTTGAAAAAAGTCATAGTATAGCATGTCGAAAAAAAGTCATAATATAGTATTTTGAAAAAATGTCATAGTATAGCGTGTCGAATAAAAGTCATAGTATAGCATGTCGAAAAAAGTCATAGTATAGTATTTTGAAAAAAAGTCATAGTATAGCATGTCAAAAAAAGTCATAGTATAGCATGTCAAAAAAAGTCTTAGTATAGTATTTTGAAAAAAAGTCATAGTGTAGCATGTTGAAAAAATCATAGTATAGCATGTCGAAAAAAATCATAGTATAGCGTGTCGAAAAAAAGTCAGAGTATAGCATGTCGAAAAAAGTCATAGTATAGTATTTTGAAAAAAAGTCATAGTATAGCATGTCAAAAAAAGTCATAGTATAGCATGTCAAAAAAAGTCTTAGTATAGTATTTTGAAAAAAAGTCATAGTGTAGCATGTTGAAAAAATTATAGTACAGCATGTCGAAAAAAATCATAGTATAGCGTGTCGAAAAAAAAGTCATAGCATAGCATTTTGAAAAAAAGACAGTTTAGCATGTCGAAAAAAGTCATAGTATAGTATTTGGAAAAAAAATCATATTATAGCATGTCGAAAAAAGTCACAGTATAGCATTTTGAAAAAAAATCATAGTATAGCGTGTCCAAAAAAAGTCATAGTATAGTATTTTGAAAAAAAGTCATAGTATAGCATGTCAAAAAAAGACATAGTATAGCATGTCCAAAAAAGTCATAGTATAGTATTTTCAAAAAAAGTCATAGTATAGCATGTCAAAAAAAGTCATAGTATAGTATTTTGAAAAAAAGTCATAGTATAGTATTTTGAAAAAACGTCATAGTATAGCATGTCAAAAAAAGTCACAGTATAGCATTTTGAAAAAAAATCATAGTATAGCGTGTCCAAAAAAAGTCATAGTATAGCATGTCGAAAAAAGTCATAGTATAGCATGTCGAAAAAAGTCATAGTATAGCATGTCGAAAAAAGTCATAGTATAGTATTTTGAAAAAAAGTCATAGTATAGCATGTCAAAAAAGTCATAGTATAGCATGTCAAAAAAGTCATAGTATAGTATTTTGAAAAAAAGTCATAGTATAGCATGTCAAAAAAAGTCATAGTATAGCATGTCGGAAAAAGTCATAGTATAGCATGTCGAAAAAAGTCATAGTATAGCATGTCAAAAAAAGTCATCGTATAGCATGTAAAAAAAAGTCACAGTAGTATTTTGAAAAAAAGTCATAGTGTAGCATGTTGAAAAAATCATAGTATAGCATGTCGAAAAAAATCATAGTATAGCGTGTCAAAAAAAGTCACAGTATAGCATGTCGAAAACGTCATCGTATAGTATGTCGAAAAAGTCATAGTATAGCATGTCGATAAAATCATAGTATAGCGTGTCGAAAAAAAGTCAGAGTATAGCATGTCAAAAAAAGTCACAGTATAGCATGTCGAAAAAAATCATAGTATAGCGTGTCGAAAAAAAGTCATAGCATAGCATTTTGAAAAAAAGACAGTTTAGCATGTCGAAAAGTCATAGTATAGTATGTCAATAAAAGTCATAGCATGTCGAAAAAAGTCATAGTATAGCATTTCGAAAAAAGTCATAGTATAGCATGTCGAAAAAGTCATAGTATAGTATTTTGAAAAAAAGTCATAGTATAGCATGTCAAAAGAAGTCATAGTATAGCATGTCGAAAAAAGTCATAGTATAGTATTTTGAAAAAAAGTCATAGTATAGCATGTCAAAAAAAGTCATAGTATAGCGTGTCGAAAAAAGTCATACTATAGCATGTCGAAAAAAGTCATAGTATAGCATGTCAAAAAAAGTCATAGTATAGCATGTCAAAAAAAGTCTTAGTATAGCGTGTCGAAAAAAAGTCAGAGTATAGCATGTCGGAAAAAGTCATAGTATAGCATGTCAAAAAGTCATCGTATAGCATGTCAAAAAAAAGTCAGAGTATAGCATGTCAAAAAAAGTCCCAGTATAGCATGTTGAAAAAAATCATAGTATAGCATGTCGAAAAAAGTCATAGTATAGCATGTCGAAAAAAATCATAGTATAGCATGTCAAAAAAAGTCATCGTATAGCATGTCAAAAAAAGTCACAGTATAGCATGTCAAAAAAGTCATAGTATAGTATTTTGAAAAAAAGTCATAGCATAGCATGTCGAAAAGTCATAGTATAGCATGTCAAAAAAAGTCATAGTATAGTATTTTGAAAAAAAGTCATAGTATAGCATGTCGAAAAAGTCATAGTATAGTATTTTGAAAAAAAGTCATAGTATAGCATGTCGAAAAAAGTCATAGTATAGTATTTTGAAAAAAGTCATAGTATAGCTTGTCAAAAAAAGTCATAGTATAGCGTGTCGAAAAAAGTCATACTATAGCATGTCAAAAAAAGTCACAGTATAGCATGCCGAAAACGTCATAGTATAGTATGTCGAAAAAGTCATAGTATAGCATGTCAAAAGAAGTCATAGTATAGCATGTCGAAAAAAGTCATAGTATAGTATTTTGAAAAAAAGTCATAGTATAGCATGTCAAAAAAAGTCATAGTATAGCATGTCAAAAAAAGTCTTAGTATAGCGTGTCGAAAAAAAGTCATAGCATAGCATGTCGAAAAGTCATAGTATAGTATGTCAATAAAAGTCATAGCATGTCGAAAAAAGTCATAGTATAGTATTTCGAAAAGGTCATAGTATAGTATTTTGAAAAAAAGTCATAGTATAGCATGTCAAAAAAAGTCATAGTATAGCATGCCAAAAAAAGTCATAGTATAGCATGTCAAAAAAGTCATAGTATAGTATTTTGAAAAAAAGTCATAGTATAGCATGTCAAAAAAAGTCATAGTATAGTATTTTGAAAAAAAGTCATAGTATAGTATTTTGAAAAAAAGTCATAGTATAGCATGTCGAAAAAGTCATAGTATAGTATTTTGAAAAAAAGTCATAGTATAGCATGTCGAAAAAATTCATAGTATAGTATTTTGAAAAAAAGTCATAGTATAGCATGTCAAAAAAAGTCTTAGTATAGCGTGTCGAAAAAAGTCATCGTATAGCATGTCAAAAAAAAGTCAGAGTATAGCGTGTCGAAAAAAAGTCATAGCATTGCATGTCGAAAAGTCATAGTATAGTATGTCAATAAAAGTCATAGCATGTCAAAAAAAGTCATAGTATAGCATTTTGAAAAAAAGACAGTTTAGCGTGTCGAAAAAAGTCATAGCATAGTATTTTGAAAAAAAGTCATAGTATAGCATGTCGAAAAAGTCATAGTATAGTATTTTGAAAAAAGTCATAGTATAGCATGTCGAAAAAAAGTCATAATATAGTATTTTGAAAAAATGTCATAGTATAGCGTGTCGAATAAAAGTCATAGTATAGCATGTCGAAAAAAGTCATAGTATAGTATTTTGAAAAAAAGTCATAGTATAGCATGTCAAAAAAAGTCATAGTATAGCATGTCAAAAAAAGTCTTAGTATAGTATTTTGAAAAAAAGTCATAGTGTAGCATGTTGAAAAAATCATAGTATAGCATGTCGAAAAAAATCATAGTATAGCGTGTCGAAAAAAAGTCAGAGTATAGCATGTCGAAAAAAGTCATAGTATAGTATTTTGAAAAAAAGTCATAGTATAGCATGTCAAAAAAAGTCATAGTATAGCATGTCAAAAAAAGTCTTAGTATAGTATTTTGAAAAAAAGTCATAGTGTAGCATGTTGAAAAAATTATAGTATAGCATGTCGAAAAAAATCATAGTATAGCGTGTCGAAAAAAAAGTCATAGCATAGCATTTTGAAAAAAAGACAGTTTAGCATGTCGAAAAAAGTCATAGTATAGTATTTGGAAAAAAAATCATATTATAGCATGTCGAAAAAAGTCACAGTATAGCATTTTGAAAAAAAATCATAGTATAGCGTGTCCAAAAAAAGTCATAGTATAGTATTTTGAAAAAAAGTCATAGTATAGCATGTCAAAAAAAGACATAGTATAGCATGTCCAAAAAAGTCATAGTATAGTATTTTGAAAAAAAGTCATAGTATAGCATGTCAAAAAAAGTCATAGTATAGTATTTTGAAAAAAAGTCATAGTATAGTATTTTGAAAAAACGTCATAGTATAGCATGTCAAAAAAAGTCACAGTATAGCATTTTGAAAAAAAATCATAGTATAGCGTGTCCAAAAAAAGTCATAGTATAGCATGTCGAAAAAAGTCATAGTATAGCATGTCGAAAAAAGTCATAGTATAGCATGTCGAAAAAAGTCATAGTATAGTATTTTGAAAAAAAGTCATAGTATAGCATGTCAAAAAAGTCATAGTATAGCATGTCAAAAAAGTCATAGTATAGTATTTTGAAAAAAAGTCATAGTATAGCATGTCAAAAAAAGTCATAGTATAGCATGTCGGAAAAAGTCATAGTATAGCATGTCGAAAAAAGTCATAGTATAGCATGTCAAAAAAAGTCATCGTATAGCATGTAAAAAAAAGTCACAGTAGTATTTTGAAAAAAAGTCATAGTGTAGCATGTTGAAAAAATCATAGTATAGCATGTCGAAAAAAATCATAGTATAGCGTGTCAAAAAAAGTCACAGTATAGCATGTCGAAAACGTCATCGTATAGTATGTCGAAAAAGTCATAGTATAGCATGTCGATAAAATCATAGTATAGCGTGTCGAAAAAAAGTCAGAGTATAGCATGTCAAAAAAAGTCACAGTATAGCATGTCGAAAAAAATCATAGTATAGCGTGTCGAAAAAAAGTCATAGCATAGCATTTTGAAAAAAAGACAGTTTAGCATGTCGAAAAGTCATAGTATAGTATGTCAATAAAAGTCATAGCATGTCGAAAAAAGTCATAGTATAGCATTTCGAAAAAAGTCATAGTATAGCATGTCGAAAAAGTCATAGTATAGTATTTTGAAAAAAAGTCATAGTATAGCATGTCAAAAGAAGTCATAGTATAGCATGTCGAAAAAGTCATAGTATAGTATTTTGAAAAAAAGTCATAGTATAGCATGTCAAAAGAAGTCATAGTATAGCATGTCGAAAAAAGTCATAGTATAGTATTTTGAAAAAAAGTCATAGTATAGCATGTCAAAAAAAGTCATAGTATAGCGTGTCGAAAAAAGTCATACTATAGCATGTCGAAAAAAGTCATAGTATAGCATGTCAAAAAAAGTCATAGTATAGCATGTCAAAAAAAGTCTTAGTATAGCGTGTCGAAAAAAAGTCAGAGTATAGCATGTCGGAAAAAGTCATAGTATAGCATGTCAAAAAGTCATCGTATAGCATGTCAAAAAAAAGTCAGAGTATAGCATGTCAAAAAAAGTCCCAGTATAGCATGTTGAAAAAAATCATAGTATAGCATGTCGAAAAAAGTCATAGTATAGCATGTCGAAAAAAATCATAGTATAGCATGTCAAAAAAAGTCATCGTATAGCATGTCAAAAAAAGTCACAGTATAGCATGTCAAAAAAGTCATAGTATAGTATTTTGAAAAAAAGTCATAGCATAGCATGTCGAAAAGTCATAGTATAGCATGTCAAAAAAAGTCATAGTATAGTATTTTGAAAAAAAGTCATAGTATAGCATGTCGAAAAAGTCATAGTATAGTATTTTGAAAAAAAGTCATAGTATAGCATGTCGAAAAAAGTCATAGTATAGTATTTTGAAAAAAGTCATAGTATAGCTTGTCAAAAAAAGTCATAGTATAGCGTGTCGAAAAAAGTCATACTATAGCATGTCAAAAAAAGTCACAGTATAGCATGCCGAAAACGTCATAGTATAGTATGTCGAAAAAGTCATAGTATAGCGTGTCGAAAAAAGTCATACTATAGCATGTCAAAAGAAGTCATAGTATAGCATGTCGAAAAAAGTCATAGTATAGTATTTTGAAAAAAAGTCATAGTATAGCATGTCAAAAAAAGTCATAGTATAGCATGTCAAAAAAAGTCTTAGTATAGCGTGTCGAAAAAAAGTCAGAGTATAGCATGTCGGAAAAAGTCATAGTATAGCATGTCAAAAAGTCATCGTATAGCATGTCAAAAAAAAGTCAGAGTATAGCATGTCAAAAAAAGTCCCAGTATAGCATGTTGAAAAAAATCATAGTATAGCATGTCGAAAAAAGTCATAGTATAGCATGTCGAAAAAAATCATAGTATAGCATGTCAAAAAAAGTCATCGTATAGCATGTCAAAAAAAGTCACAGTATAGCATGTCAAAAAAAGTCATAGTATAGTATTTTGAAAAAAAGTCATAGCATAGCATGTCGAAAAGTCATAGTATAGCATGTCAAAAAAAGTCATAGTATAGTATTTTGAAAAAAAGTCATAGTATAGCATGTCGAAAAAGTCATAGTATAGTATTTTGAAAAAAAGTCAGTATAGCTTGTCGAAAAAAAGTCATAGTATAGCATGTCGAAAAAAGTCATAGTATAGTATTTTGAAAAAAAGTCATAGTATAGCATGTCAAAAAAAGTCATAGTATAGTATTTTGAAAAAAAGTCATAGTATAGCATGTCGAAAAAAGTCATACTATAGCATGTCGAAAAAAGTCATAGTATAGCATGTCAAAAAAAGTCACAGTATAGCATGCCGAAAACGTCATAGTATAGTATGTCGAAAAAGTCATAGTATAGCATGTCAAAAAAAGTCAAAGTATAGCGTGTCGAAAAAAGTCATACTATAGCATGTCGAAAAAAGTCATAGTATAGCATGTCAAAAAAAGTCACAGTATAGCATGCCGAAAACGTCATAGTATAGTATGTCGAAAAAGTCATAGTATAGCATGTCAAAAAAAGTCAAAGTACAGCATGTCGAAAAAAGTCATAGTATAGCATGTCAAAAAAAGTCATAGTATAGCATGTCGAAAAAAGTCATAGTATAGCATGTCAAAAAAAGTCATAGTATAGCATGTCGAAAACGTCATAGTATAGCATGTCGAAAACGTCGTCGTATAGTATGTTGAAAAAGTCATAGTATAGCATGTTGATAAAATCATAGTATAGCGTGTCGAAAAAAGTCATAGTATAGTATTTTGAAAAAAAGTTATATTATAGCATGTCGAAAAAGGTCATAGTATAGAATGTCAAAAAAAGTCAGTGTAGTATTTTGAAAAAAAGTCATCGTATAGCATGTTGAAAACGTCATAGTATAGCATGTCGAAAAAGGTCATAGTATAGCGTGTCGGAAAAAAGTCAGAGTATAGCATGTCGAAAACGTCATAGTATAGCATGTCGCAAAAGGTCATAGTATAGCATGTCGAAAAAAAGTCACAGTATAGTATGAAGAAAAAAGTTATAGTATCGTATGTCAAAAAAAGTCATGAAAAAGTCTCGGCCTCTGACAGCAGTCGTGGCTGATTACCTGATGCAGAGCACCTGCAGAGGGACCGCCCTGCTCCAGTGTATAGCATGTCGAAAAAAGTCATAGTGTATAGCATGTCGAAAAAAGTCATAGTATAGCATGTCAAAAAAAGTCACAGTATAGCATGCCGAAAAAGTCATAGTATAGCATGTCGAAAAAAGTCATAGTATAGCATGTCGAAAAAAGTCATAGTATAGTATTTTGAAAAAAAGTCATAGTATAGCATGTCAAAAAAGTCATAGTATAGCATGTCAAAAAAGTCATAGTATAGTATTTTGAAAAAAAGTCATAGTATAGCATGTCAAAAAAAGTCATAGTATAGCATGTCGGAAAAAGTCATAGTATAGCATGTCGAAAAAAGTCATAGTATAGCATGTCAAAAAAAGTCATCGTATAGCATGTAAAAAAAAGTCACAGTAGTATTTTGAAAAAAAGTCATAGTGTAGCATGTTGAAAAAATCATAGTATAGCATGTCGAAAAAAATCATAGTATAGCGTGTCAAAAAAAGTCACAGTATAGCATGTCGAAAACGTCATCGTATAGTATGTCGAAAAAGTCATAGTATAGCATGTCGATAAAATCATAGTATAGCGTGTCGAAAAAAAGTCAGAGTATAGCATGTCAAAAAAAGTCACAGTATAGCATGTCGAAAAAAATCATAGTATAGCGTGTCGAAAAAAAGTCATAGCATAGCATTTTGAAAAAAAGACAGTTTAGCATGTCGAAAAGTCATAGTATAGTATGTCAATAAAAGTCATAGCATGTCGAAAAAAGTCATAGTATAGCATTTCGAAAAAAGTCATAGTATAGCATGTCGAAAAAGTCATAGTATAGTATTTTGAAAAAAAGTCATAGTATAGCATGTCAAAAGAAGTCATAGTATAGCATGTCGAAAAAGTCATAGTATAGTATTTTGAAAAAAAGTCATAGTATAGCATGTCAAAAGAAGTCATAGTATAGCATGTCGAAAAAAGTCATAGTATAGTATTTTGAAAAAAAGTCATAGTATAGCATGTCAAAAAAAGTCATAGTATAGCGTGTCGAAAAAAGTCATACTATAGCATGTCGAAAAAAGTCATAGTATAGCATGTCAAAAAAAGTCATAGTATAGCATGTCAAAAAAAGTCTTAGTATAGCGTGTCGAAAAAAAGTCAGAGTATAGCATGTCGGAAAAAGTCATAGTATAGCATGTCAAAAAGTCATCGTATAGCATGTCAAAAAAAAGTCAGAGTATAGCATGTCAAAAAAAGTCCCAGTATAGCATGTTGAAAAAAATCATAGTATAGCATGTCGAAAAAAGTCATAGTATAGCATGTCGAAAAAAATCATAGTATAGCATGTCAAAAAAAGTCATCGTATAGCATGTCAAAAAAAGTCACAGTATAGCATGTCAAAAAAGTCATAGTATAGTATTTTGAAAAAAAGTCATAGCATAGCATGTCGAAAAGTCATAGTATAGCATGTCAAAAAAAGTCATAGTATAGTATTTTGAAAAAAAGTCATAGTATAGCATGTCGAAAAAGTCATAGTATAGTATTTTGAAAAAAAGTCATAGTATAGCATGTCGAAAAAAGTCATAGTATAGTATTTTGAAAAAAGTCATAGTATAGCTTGTCAAAAAAAGTCATAGTATAGCGTGTCGAAAAAAGTCATACTATAGCATGTCAAAAAAAGTCACAGTATAGCATGCCGAAAACGTCATAGTATAGTATGTCGAAAAAGTCATAGTATAGCGTGTCGAAAAAAGTCATACTATAGCATGTCAAAAGAAGTCATAGTATAGCATGTCGAAAAAAGTCATAGTATAGTATTTTGAAAAAAAGTCATAGTATAGCATGTCAAAAAAAGTCATAGTATAGCATGTCAAAAAAAGTCTTAGTATAGCGTGTCGAAAAAAAGTCAGAGTATAGCATGTCGGAAAAAGTCATAGTATAGCATGTCAAAAAGTCATCGTATAGCATGTCAAAAAAAAGTCAGAGTATAGCATGTCAAAAAAAGTCCCAGTATAGCATGTTGAAAAAAATCATAGTATAGCATGTCGAAAAAAGTCATAGTATAGCATGTCGAAAAAAATCATAGTATAGCATGTCAAAAAAAGTCATCGTATAGCATGTCAAAAAAAGTCACAGTATAGCATGTCAAAAAAAGTCATAGTATAGTATTTTGAAAAAAAGTCATAGCATAGCATGTCGAAAAGTCATAGTATAGCATGTCAAAAAAAGTCATAGTATAGTATTTTGAAAAAAAGTCATAGTATAGCATGTCGAAAAAGTCATAGTATAGTATTTTGAAAAAAAGTCAGTATAGCTTGTCGAAAAAAAGTCATAGTATAGCATGTCGAAAAAAGTCATAGTATAGTATTTTGAAAAAAAGTCATAGTATAGCATGTCAAAAAAAGTCATAGTATAGTATTTTGAAAAAAAGTCATAGTATAGCATGTCGAAAAAAGTCATACTATAGCATGTCGAAAAAAGTCATAGTATAGCATGTCAAAAAAAGTCACAGTATAGCATGCCGAAAACGTCATAGTATAGTATGTCGAAAAAGTCATAGTATAGCATGTCAAAAAAAGTCAAAGTATAGCGTGTCGAAAAAAGTCATACTATAGCATGTCGAAAAAAGTCATAGTATAGCATGTCAAAAAAAGTCACAGTATAGCATGCCGAAAACGTCATAGTATAGTATGTCGAAAAAGTCATAGTATAGCATGTCAAAAAAAGTCAAAGTACAGCATGTCGAAAAAAGTCATAGTATAGCATGTCAAAAAAAGTCATAGTATAGCATGTCGAAAAAAGTCATAGTATAGCATGTCAAAAAAAGTCATAGTATAGCATGTCGAAAACGTCATAGTATAGCATGTCGAAAACGTCGTCGTATAGTATGTTGAAAAAGTCATAGTATAGCATGTTGATAAAATCATAGTATAGCGTGTCGAAAAAAGTCATAGTATAGTATTTTGAAAAAAAGTTATATTATAGCATGTCGAAAAAGGTCATAGTATAGAATGTCAAAAAAAGTCAGTGTAGTATTTTGAAAAAAAGTCATCGTATAGCATGTTGAAAACGTCATAGTATAGCATGTCGAAAAAGGTCATAGTATAGCGTGTCGGAAAAAAGTCAGAGTATAGCATGTCGAAAACGTCATAGTATAGCATGTCGCAAAAGGTCATAGTATAGCATGTCGAAAAAAAGTCACAGTATAGTATGAAGAAAAAAGTTATAGTATCGTATGTCAAAAAAAGTCATGAAAAAGTCTCGGCCTCTGACAGCAGTCGTGGCTGATTACCTGATGCAGAGCACCTGCAGAGGGACCGCCCTGCTCCAGTGTATAGCATGTCGAAAAAAGTCATAGTGTATAGCATGTCGAAAAAAGTCATAGTATAGCATGTCAAAAAAAGTCACAGTATAGCATGCCGAAAACGTCATAGTATAGCATGTCGAAAACGTCATCGTATAGTATGTCGAAAAAGTCATCGTATAGCATGTCGAAAAAAGTCATAGTATAGCATGTCGAAAAAAGTCATAGTATAGCATGTCGAAAAAAGTCACAGTATAGCATGCCGAAAACGTCATAGTATAGCATGTCGAAAAAAGTCATAGTGTATAGCATGTCGAAAAAAGTCATCGTATAGCATGTCGAAAAAAGTCATAGTATAGCATGTCGAAAAAAGTCATAGTATAGCATGTCAAAAAAAGTCACAGTATAGCATGCCGAAAACGTCATAGTATAGCATGTCGAAAACGTCATCGTATAGTATGTCGAAAAAGTCATCGTATAGCATGTCGAAAAAAGTCATAGTATAGCATGTCGAAAAAAAGTCACAGTATAGTATGAAGAAAAAAGTTATAGTATCGTATGTCAAAAAAAGTTATGAAAAAGTCTCGGCCTCTGACAGCAGTCGTGGCTGATTACCTGATGCAGAGCACCTGCAGAGGGAACCGCCCTGCTCCAGTGTATAGCATGTCGAAAAAAGTCATATTGTATAGCATGTCGAAAAAAGTCATCGTATAGCATGTCGAAAAAAGTCATAGTATAGCATGTCGAAAACGTCATCGTATAGCATGTCGAAAACGTCATCGTATAGTATGTCGAAAAAGTCATAGTATAGCATGTCAAAAAAAGTCATAGTATAGCATGTCGAAAAAAGTCATAGTATAGCATGTCAAAAAAAGTCATAGTATAGCATGTCAAAAAAAGTCATAGTATAGCATGTCGAAAACGTCATCGTATAGTATGTCGAAAAAGTCATAGTATAGCATGTCAAAAAAAGTCAAAGTACAGCATGTCGAAAAAAATCATAGTATAGCGTGTCGAAAAAAGTCATAGTATAGTATTTTGAAAAAAAGTCATAGTATAGCATGTCGAAAAAGGTCATAGTATAGCATGTCAAAAAAAGTCAGTGTAGTATTTTGAAAAAAAGTCATGGTATAGCATGTTGAAAACGTCATAGTATAGCATGTCGAAAAAGGTCATAGTATAGCTTGTCGGAAAAAAGTCAGAGTATAGCATGTCGAAAACGTCATAGTATAGCATGTCGCAAAAGGTCATAGTATAGCGTGTCGAAAAAAAGTCACAGTATAGTATGAAGAAAAAAGTTATAGTATCGTATGTCAAAAAAAGTCATGAAAAAGTCTCGGCCTCTGACAGCAGTCGTGGCTGATTACCTGATGTAGAGCACCTGCAGAGTGACCGCCCTGCTCCAGTGTATAGCATGTTGAAAAAAGTCATAGTGTATAGCATGTCGAAAAGTCATATTATATCCTATGACTTTTTTTTGATACGCTATATACTCGCTTTTTCCAGAGCTTTCAACTTCCCCAGAGCTGGTACGAAAGTAAACATGTTCAGGTAAACGTCATTTTGACAACTTTTTACACTGTGAGCAACAACTCACGTGTGTTCAATGAATTCCAGGTGCTTTTTTTGCACAAATGGAACGACTTCGGTATGATTTGTCTTTGAATCGTTACTTTTGACGTGTCAGTCGGGACAACGGTAACACACAGGTGACCCAATTCAAAGTTATAACGTATACATTTTTAATTGTTTGTTGTTCTTGTTTTTATCAATAATGTCTGACAATGTCCTTGTCGATGTTTAATTGTCAGAAATGATAGCTTCAACAATGAACTTTCACCCTCTATGACATGTGTCCATATTCAGTACCGACTACTATGAGCTGCATTTCCCCTACACCCATTCTTCTTCATGCTGTTTTTATTAAAAATGTCTGACAAAGTCCTTCTCAATATGTTATTGTAACATATTGTGGACTATATTTTAATGACTTTGCAGCCAGTGTTTTGGAGGTGTTCTTTAGCGAATGCCGTTTGATGATTCCTGACCACTAGGGGGCAGAAAGAGACGCACCCGTGATAGAACAATAACTAATCGTGTGCTTTAAACAAACACGGGAGCATTACGTTTACTTAAAGGTCATTTGTTTCAATGGAATATCAAAAACAAGTTGGTAGTATTTTTTTAAATTCTGTTTGGTATTGATGCAGCAATGTTAGCTGAAGCCGGGAGTCCCGTGTCGAGACATTAACAGCAGCAAACAAATGTCACTCTGCCATTAAGCTAAAGAACAACCGGCTACACAACATCTTGTGTCATCTTTAAGAGGTTTGTAGTTTATGCTGTAATAAACAAATTATTTACCAGAAACGCTGCTTCTGAAAAACCTTTCAGTCATGTAGTTGAAGGACTGATGTCAAAATCGGACGAGCCAGAACATGAATGTTAGTGATCCTTTAGGCATTACATGTAGCTGTGTATATAAACAATCAAAGATCTCTCAATGTTAACAGTATTGATCCTAATTGTAAAAACTCAGTATTTGATCCTAATTTATAAATAATCTCAGACTCATGCTCAGCAGAACAGAAACAAACAACAAAAGGTGTGTAAAGTTGGATTTATTTTGTGATCTCTTATTTATGGGATGTATAGATTGTCATTTTTGATTGACAATAAACTGTGTTTGGCATGATTTGCGGCTGTATGTTTACTGTATCGCCGGGTCAGAGAAAGACCAGCGTTGATCGGTTTAACAGGCAAATGATCTTGTGTGTGTGTGTGTGTGTGTGTGTGTGTGCGCGCATGCATGCACAAGCTACAGACATCAGGAAAGAAAGGATAGTGGACATGTATCCGTCTATCAGCAGTGGTCGGATAATCTGGCACTAAGGCTGGATTTACATTGGCAGCAAAATGGCAGAACTTTGACCAGACGTCCAAAAAGGACCTAAATGATGCGTTCAGGTTATAAATCCAATATTCTGAAGGATTCACTCTTTCACTTTATTTGGCCCGGATCAAAACAAACCTATTTGAACTCGGATGACACCAAATAACTCAAGAGAACAGCGGTGTGGTTTAAAAACAACACAGCAAACAAGCCGAAACACGAGGCTTTAAACATGCAGGGAGACAAAAAGTTCAAGGACTCAAAGCAAACAGTTCCTCGTGCCTGCAGAGACAAGAACTAAACAAGCCATTTCTGGACTGATGCTCATGTTCAGGTTCTTCTTCATGTGGGAAAGTGCATAAATTACAGCAAATAACACTGAGGATTCCATCTTGTTCAGTTACTTGGTTTCATAAGGCTACTTCACTTTAGGCGGAGGCTCTTCGTCAAAATAAACGACAGCAGCAGAAATGTTTACCAAAAAGCACTCTACTGTATTCATCCCTACTTACTTTGAATTTAATATATCTGTAATCATTTGTAGTCTTCATTAGCTGAAGGTGTCGTATGAATAAGTGGATACCTAAAGGAGACGTGATGCAAGTTGAAATTGGTCACTGAGGTAAATGGGAGGTTTGTTCCAAAATAACTGCCAATAATGAGCTTCATTGATATATGATCTACGACACTTAAATATAGTATCCAAATGGAACTTTGTGTGCAGTCAGTACTTTTATACAATTTTGATTTGTACAGAATCCTTTTCCTTTGGTCCCGCAAATTGTTGCCAAAAAAAAAAAGGTTTTCTCTAAAATGACAAAATGTATGTGTTAAGTTAATCGTGAATATGTTTTATATTCTCTTTTCTTTGCAGAAAACAAACAGTTTCACATTTTTGAAAGAAAAATCACAAAATCGAATCTCATAAACTCTAAAAAGAACTTGTTTCCGCTGTAGACTGATGCTAGCATAACAACATGCATTAGCATTACCGTCGCAGTACAGCTACAGCTCAGCATAATTCAGTCTTTAGCATCACAGGTATTAAGTCATGAATTAAGAATACAAATCTGATGTACAGACAAATGTGCAGCATTTTAAACAGGACTATGTTTCTTTTACCAGTGTAGCTAGACTGTTATACTTTAGCATGTTAGCACTGTGTCAACATGATAATGTTTAGCATGTTAGCATATACAGTTAGAATGGTAATATGCTAATATTTGGTATGTTAGCTTAAGTCTTGAAGTGAAGAAGTTTTTCTGAGATGGAACGCACTCCAAAG
>NC_136649.1:22214244-22284244 GCF_949748355.1 Melanostigma gelatinosum | reverse complement strand
GACTCCGTCATTCAAACTTAGTAAGTTGCTGTGATGACATATCGGCAAAATACCATCAACTTCTGCAGGACTGCTTGAAGCTGATGAATGCTTGCATCATGCCCACGTTAAATAATAATGGTAGTTATTGTCAGACAGGACACAAGTACAAAGATGTAGAGTTATTATGAACTATGAAGGTGGAGTTGGTTGCATTTTGGCTAAAACACCTGGATTCATCACGGTGACATTAACACATCTCCTCATCGAGACTTCCGTCTCTCCTTGTTAGTTTTATCAGCAAAGAAAAATGTAAATATTTAATTCATGCAGTACGCTTCAATTTCACCGCATAAAATAAATACATTTTTCAGACCAACAGATTATTTATCTGATCATGCCACACAAAAAAATTACAATCCAGCAGAATCTTCCAGGATGGTCAATATTTGAAGCAGGTTGCTCCTGAAAACACAAGTTGTAACTATAAGAAAGCTGCTGCTGTTATTTCAATGTGTCAGGTATTTGTTTATCGGTATCTCATACGTCATGTTGCACATCTCGTTTTGGGAGAAAGACATCGTCTGGTAGCCTTTGGAGCTCATGCGAGCTACTTTCACGAAACACAAACTGTAAATGGAGCTTTCATTTCCCGGGCACATCACACCCGCTGGCACACAGAACTGCAAAGGCAGAATCCAATAACGCTGATGGAGTCGTTATTCTGTAGCGATGACATTGTGCGTGTAAGTAACCACAAACAAGCAGAGGCACAAACTTGTCCGGGTTATGTAAGAACCAAATGTACCGACTGGACAGAATCAAACAGGATTAGTCGCTTTGGTGCAAACCAACTCGTCCGTCGTAGAGAAAATAAAGTGAAGACTGCGGTTTGTCTGCGTCAGCGAAACTCACTGGAGTTGAGGAGGATCATGGCCTTCAGACAGACGTACTCCTCCCTCTGAAGCTTCAGCTCACGAAACCGGGAGGTGGCGGCCAGCAGCATGTCGAAAATCTCCATGATGCCCTCCACACACTGCCCCTCCTCCCTACAGATACACAGAGAGAAGGTGAAAGGATGAAGGATGAACAACAACACAGAGGGGAAGACAACAACACGGAAACAAAAAGGTTTACTCTCAGAGTAACTCGTCCCCCAAACCACTTTTCAGCTGAAAACCAATGTATGTGTGTATTTAGCAGGCGGCAACCTCCGGTTCTGCCGAGTGAAGCCTAAGCTTCATGTGTTAAAGCTGCATTCTCTCTAATGTCCAGCAGGGGGCGACTCCTCTGGTTGTATAGAAGTCTATAGAAAATGACTCTACTTCTCTCTTGATTTATTACCTCAGTAAACATTGTAAACATGAGTTCATGGTCTCAATCTCTAGTTTCAAGTCTTCTTCAATACAGCATGATGTTCATTTCGTACATTATGGTCCATTTAGAGTCACACAGACCATAAAGCAGGGGATGCTTTAGGGCGGGGCTACACAGTGATTGACAGGTCTCCACCTCAGTCCTAATATGGTCACTTCCGTTCATGGGTTGCATCATTTTTTTTAAACATACTTTGTGGTAGGAAGGTGTGTTATCATACACTTGATAACATATTATTGGTTTGCACAAAGAGCAAACTAACTGACGTACGTGCTTTGATAAATGAACAGCACATCAGAGATGCTCAATAAACTCGGAGGACCACGGTGATGCTGATGTATGTGGTGAACTGGAGTCTGGGGACGAACCCTCCTTTCTTCAAGATTCATCAAACCCGTTCCCAAAAGCAACATCCCAAGTGTTGATTGGCTACGACAGCACCTATGGTCCCGTTATCGCTCAAATCTTTGCACCTCTGACTTGACAGAGACACCAGCAGGTAATTCACACACTGCGACATCTTTCACTGAAACACTCTTTCAAAAAACACGCAGCTAATTTAGTGAAATGGTGGAGGAGAAAGAACGTGTGACAGAGAAGCTCTGCAGCAGGAATGAGCTGATTCGAGAAAGAAAATGAGAGAAAACGACTTTCTGCCTCTGGTTGAGTGAGTGGATGGATTAGCATCCAGGATGCTGTCCTGAGCTAGCACAGGCTAACGGGGACCTCTCAACAAAGGATACTAAGGCGTGTTATGACAACACACCAAGGCTAACCGAACCCTATGGTGATAGTTTCCGTGGCAGTGGGGAAAGAAAGGTCAAACATGAAGAACTCACGAGAAAAAGACTTCCTATTGTCCTCAGATACGCCTACTCTTATTATCTCACTCTACTTTCTGTTTGCCCATCAGCATCACTTCAGTTCTTCTTGTCAACAACAAACAAAGACCAAGTACACACAAAGTATTGATAAAAATGATAAAAAGAAACACTATCTATATATATATTATATATATAGATATATATATATAAAGAGTCACATCTTCAGCAGGAACCAATGGGCTCGCAGCTGACAGCAGGCAGCGACAGGAAGTCATCAAGTGCTGAGAGACGAGCTGACGCACCGGCGGTTCGGTCTTTCGGTTGCATTTGTTGAAAAATCGGTAAAACTGTCGAATAACAGCCGGCCCCAAAAGAATGACTTCAGAAATAAAAAGGTGTGTTTATACATATAAAACGTGTCTCCGTCACCGTGTTTGTGTAGGTTGGATATGGTCGTGCACACTGCTGCACACTGCTGCACGACGAATCAACAACAGCTCCAGCCGATGATCCGAGTCGTCACTCCGCTGCACTTTGAACAGCAGAAAGAACACTCGGCTTTAATGTTGCAGTAACTGCTGCTCCTGACACATTACAGGATTAAGTGCACTCGGGTTCACGAGCACAGCCAAAGGGCTGGTAGCCTGCGGCAGCCTGATTACAGCGTGTTTACCATGAACACAAAGGGTGAACCGGAGTGCCAGAGAGAGTCAATCGTTATCTGGCTAGAGTTGAAGGCCATTGTGGAAGGGAACAGCGAGCGATAAAAGATTTCTGGCAAGAAAAGGAGCCAACAGTCCAGAAGAATCGGAGATATATCTGCAGCAAGGGTTGCTGATATCTTTACCGTTTCAAGGTCTGAGTGAAGCTCGTCAACTCAGCGCAGTGTAACAATGCGGCTTCAACATTACACTGTAACCACCAGCACTGTTATGGCAAACATGGCAGCCGCACACGAGACTCACATTTAGAAACAGCAGTTCAAGTCCCATAAAATCTCACAGAGCGGCGTCAGGCTTCAGTTCATCTCGAGCGAAGACAGAAACAGGCCTTTCCATGAGGCAGATGTTATTAGAGACAGATGTTTCGTTCTGATTCCCAACACAGTCGTGTGTGAGAACATTAAGCTCCTTTAAATATGAAAAAGTAGCAATTAAATAATGTTAAAACGTATGAAAAGTAATATGATCCAACATACTTCGAAGAAGATATTATCAATCTCAGTCGAAGTAAATCAAGGCTCCGCCCATCTTACTTTTTAAAAGCAAGTGAATTAACAACAAATCAACAGCAACTAAACAATTAAACCTGCAAGCTGGCCCATGAACAACGTCATGAAAAGCTAGATAACGGATCAGGTTGTAGTCAATGCTGGTGACGGAGGTAGAAGCGTCACCGAGCCTGCTCACCTGTTGAGTTTGAAGTCCGGAGAGAAGATGAGTTTCCCGGGATGATCCACCGACCTCCAGATCAGGCCCAACATCAGGATCTCCAGCCAGCAGCACTTCAGCAGGTGGATCTGGTCCGCTAGACTCAGCTCTACAAAGCCTGAAGACAAACCACACACACACAGCGCTTTAGACCAAGATTAAAACAAAAAAAGGGAATATGGTCTTTATTCCCAAAAAGAATAACCTGTGAGTCTTTGTGATCCCTTCACATGAACACCTTTCCTGAACACAATAGGAGCCAATAACAAGGAGAGTGGCGATAGAAAGAGATTCACGAGTTGTATTATTGAGGTAAATGATGATTATATCCGTTTATCCAGGAAGCTGTGATCGCATTTGTTTTGCCGTGACCATCACATGCAACATTTGACACACCGACATGAACGATGAGTGGAAGTTCACCTGTTGCGACAGGTCTCGCTGTATCGGGCCTGAGGTTCGATTTGTTGGAAGAGGCTCAGTACTGCAATATGGATTCACATCAAGCCGGGATTTGGATCTTACCCGGGATCTTTTTAGCCCAGCTGATCATGAACACCAGTTCTTTGTCTGCCAGGTTGGTGAGGGACATCATCATGCTGGCCTGGGTGAAGGGCTTCTTCAGGTCCTCCATCAGGTAGATCTCCGGAGGCTCCGCCTCCATGATGCGGGAGATGAACTCCTCTGGGCTCATGGCCGAGTGGTGCGGACGGTTCGCCTGAGGGAGCGGGGCGAGCGGCGCGAGAGGCGCCTCTAGGTGGAGGTGCCGCTGGGCCCGGGAATCCAGCCCCACCCGGACCAAACCCCTGCCCGAGTGATCCCGAGGCTGGAGGCCACCACGGCGGTGTCGGGCTCCTCGATAGCTGCAGCGCTCACGCCTTACACCTGGTGCATGAAGACAGCAAGAGGAACAGACATGTGATGTACGTACGATGACATAGTTTCATGCTCAGGCGGCAACCGCCGGTTCTGAAAATTGAAGTCAATGCTTCATGTCTTAAAATGCATTCTAATGTCCAGCAGCACATATCAGCTTCAAACACTGCAAAAGCTAAATCCACTATGATTCTTAAAAACATCGATGCATTGGATACTGGACCTCTGAGTCCACTGGTAGCTGCTCTCGGTGCCTTCAGTCGAGCAAAGGCATCTATAAAGACAATCCAAAGCTCTTTTCTCACTTTAGACAGGCCCGGCTCCCAGCAGCGCTGCAGCGAGGTCAGACCAGATCCACAGAGTAATCAACACAACTCAATGTGTCATGACGTAAAATATGACACACCTAAAAGAAATCTCAAGGGCAGAGACCACTTCTCACAAATAGCGACAGCCAAAATCTCCTGGAAATCTGTGGAGCCAAAGTTGCTGCATTCAAGGGCGGAGGACCACCGTCTGGAATCAGCGAGACAAATCTACGAGCAGCGAGCACTCGGCACTCTCGACGAGAAAGGAATTGCAGACGTAAAATGTTTTGCTGTGTCGTTTCTGTTGCAACGTTGCACGATTTATTAGCGATAGAATAATGACGACAGTGTTTAAATCTGTTCCACATGAGCCTCGCTTTCACCATGTCGTCCGTCTGCCGCCGGGTACGATCTCCTGAACACTGAAAGCTTTATTTACGGCGAATGTGTCTGTTTCCACTTTAAGAGAGAGTATAAACCCATGACCCTCAAGGAGCAGAGAGCCAAGTGAAGACGTTTTCCTCCTGTGGTGGAAACCTGTGAAACTGGTCGACTGCGAGAGGATTTTTGATTCAACAAACAAGATATAACATGTTAACTTGTGAGCTTTACAGATGTGGGTAGGTGGATTTTGTGACATCTGAACAGAGGCTGAGAAGCAGCTTTCCCCTGCTTTCAGTCTTCATGCTAAACTACGCTAATCTGTGGCTGGCTGTAGCCCGATACTTAATGGACAGACATGAGAGTGGTATTCATCTTCTCGTCGTAACGTTTCCTTTACGACTAATGGAAAAAGAGCCTGACTTTCAGCTGGCTTTCCATGTAGAAATAACAGCTAAAATGTTTACTGTTCAAGCGTAGAAGTAGACAATATACTGGATCTCTACATCCATCCTGGGAAATGATCAGACATCGGTATTTAAGTGGTTCCCATCCTGTGAGTTTTCAGAAGTTCATAATGCCATAATGAGCACACAGGTAACACTCATCGTTTCACTTTCAGTACTTGAAGTCGTTTCAGAGCTGCAAGACGACAAAACATCAAGGACCCCAATTAAACAGGGGAGCACCTACCGCACTTCATCATGCCCACTTCGTAGCATTTACGGAGGCGGCAGGCCTGGCAGCTTTTACGGCGGTTCTTGTCGATAGTGCATTGATTCGTGGCGGGGCAGATGTAGTCATTGTGTCCTAAGAGGGGAAAGAAAAGACGCACGGCAGAATGACTCGAGGAGCAGAGCGAGAATAGACGGGGAACAATCGCGGACAGGAAGACTCGATACCTTGGATGCTCCTCTTGAAAAAAGCCTTGCAGCCCTCACAGGACCACACTCCGTAGTGGTACCCCGAGGCGTAGTCGTGGCACACGGCGCAGAAGTGCATGTCGGCTTTCCCCGCTGCAGATGAACACAAGGAGGAGTTCACGCCTTCCAATCCTTCTCCGGATCTCTTCCCCAGCGCCTTGTTACAGCTGATGATGGAGCTGCAGGAAGAAACACAGACTATGTGGGAAAAAGGGACAACTTGACATTTTGGAATTTCAGCCTGTCATCCACCCGTCATCAGTCTTCCAACAGGTTTACTCTTTCCTGAAAACGTCTTCACAACCGCATAGCAGTCAACTGCACAGCTCCCATCACTGAAAGATAATGGCTGTTTAAATACCCATCATCCATGGCCAGTGGCATTGTGATTACCAACTGGTACAGATCATGACTAAATATACAGTGCAACTACGGAGCAAGAGATAAATCCCCAATCGAATGTTACTGCTACAAATATGGTCATTTCCGTTCATCGGTTGCAAACAAGCCAAGATGGGAGACGGCCGCATTCCAAGATGACAGCGAAACGGCCGAACTCGAGGCTTCACAGCGGCAGTCCACAAACCAATGAGTGACTTCCCGATGACTACATCGATGGTTTCAACTCCAACTCTTTCACTGGTCTGTGTGGCTTTCCTATCATCCAATGGACATCTTAGCTGAAGAATACCTAAACCACCTCATTTCATCTCTCTCTGGTGTCATTGCAGCCTTTGTCCCTCCACCACAGTCTCCCATTGTTTTTTAAAGCATGTGCACGACACTCCCCACCTCTTATTTTGCATTTCAATGTGGTACAATAGTGTCCAAGAATACTGGCAAATCCAACGATTTTATTCTGCATGCTACCATTTGTCATGCGCCCGTTAGCACAAGCTGGAAATCGGGTTTTATCTGATCTTCAGTGGTTGAAGTTCACTTTGTGTTTGATGTTCATAAATCCTGATTTATTTATCTCGGTATTATTACTTTGACTTGTGATGAGATGTGACATTGGAAGCATTTCGATTGCCTCTCAACAGGCCTACAGCGAGACGGCAGCTCATAGCTCATAGCCAACAGCGCTAACAGAGCTAACAGCGCTAACTGCAGCTAAAGTGCTGACAGAGCTGACCGCTGTTGCCCTGAGGGAGAAACGGAGAGTGGGCGCTACGCTTCCACAACGCCGCCGTCGGTCACGACGCCGTCATCAGCTGTAACCGCCGTATGAGAACAGCGCAGAGCGGCGACCGTGAGCTAACCGGTGGGACATGCTCACGTGCACTCACATGCACCAAAAGCATGCTCTGCCGGCCCGGCGATGTCAAAAAAAGCAAGGAGAAGCTTTGATAACAACACACACAGAGCATGTAGACACTACCCCACGACATCTGTAGATAGCAAATAGTTGTTTGATGCTATATTGATGCTCAGAGGGTCAAATACAGCTCCTTTAAAGATACGATGGAAGTCTGGCAACGAACTAGTCGCACATCAAAAGCACACACCAGCAGAATTCAGTGAAGATTGCAGCCAAACCAGGACACATACTTAGAGTGGACTGCACAGTTCTAAGTAGGCGACTCCAATCCAAACACAAAGACACTTCTTTCTTTTTTTGGCCTCAAAACGTGTTTTGTGACAGCCGGGGGACAAAGCTTCTTGGCTTCTAGAGGTCCATTTAGAGAACAGTAATGGCAGAAGGTTTTCAATTTTCCCCTCACACTCACCAACTGGCACTCACCAAACAATTTATTATCATTTATAGTTATTGCTATACTTTATCCATCCATGGATCAGTGACAGTACACCTACCTGCTGGCCAGGCTGTGGCTTTTGGCTTCCAGCCAGGGTGCATGTGTGCTGGGTTCATTGTAGACGAGAGGCTGAGGGCAGCGCAGAGTCATAGAGGGCATGTTGGGGTGGCTGCTGGAGGGCCAGAAGGCTGATGGGCTAAGGGGGGAGCACAGAGATGACGGGCTGTCAGTGATGGGCGGCCTGGCATAGCTCAGCACAGACGGGCTGTAGAAGGTTAGAGGTCCGTGGCCGTGGTTGTAATCGTGGCTACTGTCCGTGTACGGGGAGGGGATGCAGACCGTTTGGCTGTCCATGCCCAGAGAAGGGCTGTACACGGCGGGCAGGAGCACGCGGGAGCTCGGCCTCTCCGAGGATTTGCTGGAGTCCACCTCCTGTAGCTGAAGCAGCGGTAACGGGTCAGCATCCAGTCTGGGGGAGGAGGCCATGTCAGAGGGAATCTACCCTTCACAGTGATGATGAATATGATGGGGCAGCTGGTTCCTCTATTGCATGTTCTGGTGAAGACGGGTCCTGTGGTAGAGGGGGAGAAATACTGTGGTTAAAATATGAAATACAGATTTAAATAACAAAGGCTACATGACAAACACACACACAGTCAATTTACCAGATCACTAAGCACTGATCAGGGGATTTGCAGGTAAAAAAACAAACATGTGAATTAAAACTGGGTTCAATTTGTTTGAAAAGTCAGATTTGTAGATGCCTGCTGTGACTCGATTGTGAGCTCAGTTCATTGGGCGTTAGCAGGCTGCGGTGTTGCTATTGTGCGAGGACCCTCGAGCGTCCACATGAAAACACAAGATAATGGGATGTTGTCTTTGCTGAGTGCATCACAGTCAGAGGGTCAAATGAGATCCCGCTGAAGCGCGTGTGGACAAGATCTGATAAAAACGAGCTTTAACAGGACATTTATTGCCCAGTGTCCACAAAAGGAACCTTTCTGGAAACTCAAGGACATCACCGCATTTAAAGCGAAAGAACCAGGGGCCAAATTTAAATTCAATTACAGGTTTGTAGCTTCGGCCCCACAAAAAGCTGGAGATGGTACTTCGGGTGCCATGAGACTAACTGTCCACACGTCATGTACAACGTTCATTCACACCGTCAGCGAGCACCGACTGTTGTCGTTTGAGAAAAAGTCAAACTTAACATAACTTCGTTTGATGATTGTTTCAATGCAGTTACATATTAAAGCACACAAGTAACCAGGACCATTTCTCCTTGACCACCTCCCGATACATCATGAACTTCTTCATAAATGGGACATTCTTAAAGCTCAAATGAGCAATTTATTACAGGTTTGTGCATTTACAAAAGGTATAATAAAACCAACTCAGACCTCTCGTACAAAAAAGCCTCACAGGAAAAATTGGAGAAATTCAGGAGAGAAACACAAAAGGTGTCCTCGCACAAATACCATTGCCTTTGTGCAGACTATGAAAAAAATCTTGTTTTTTGTAAAAAATCTGTCAAGAGTTTAGTTCCTGGGGCTCCTGAGTAATTGAAATCATTGATCTGAGATTTGTGCACAGGTGAAGTCCAGAAAGGGTCAGATGTTCCCACAGCCCTTTGTGAGCAGTAGCTGTTGCATTGAGCTGGTGCACTCTTTGATGAGCCGGGTTCAATGAAGCAACAGTTTACCGTGTCAAAGGTGACGAGAACAGCTCTGTATTCATTAACAGTCTATTCAAACTATGAACACATGTTCCACAGGCAGAATATAAATACCTGTGTGACCTCACGCAGCTTATACGGTAACCAAACTCTGCTGGAGAAGCCATCAGCTGTTCAATCAGTTTAAGAAGCTGGCAGCTCCGCACAGTGAACCTCGGACACCAAGAACCACAAGCAGGAACATACAGCTGACACGTCTGCGAAGTTTGGAGGTTTAGGCTATTTTTATCTCCATTTATTATAGGATTATAGGATGATTTATGAAAAAATTGACTTTTCACTAAGCTTATTTAAAGCTTCGTGAGACGCCGTATAAGTCTCTGGTAGAGACCTGCCAATCACAGTAAGCCCCGCCCCTAAAGCATCCCCTGCTTTATGGTCTGTGTGACTCTAAATGGACCATAATGTACTAAATGAACATCATGCTGTATTGAAGAAGACTTGAAACTAGAGATTGAGACCATAAACTCATGTTTACAATGTTTACTGAGGTAATAAATCAAGAGAGAAGTAGAGTCATTTCCTCATAGACTTCTATACAACCAGAGGAGTCGCCCCCTGGTGGACACTAGAGAGAATGCAGCTTTTGGCTTCGCTCTTCAGAACCGGAGGTTGCCGTCTGCTTTAATCATAAGGCAGAAAAAGAAGCTTTGAAGTGTGTGAAGTGACTGCAGAGTGGACCGGAGATGCCATGCCAAACAGTCGCAAGGTCAATCACATCAATAGTCAACATGTGCATCACACATGTCAGGTCGAAGTGGCCTTAAACAAAATAATGCACCGATTTACCTGTTCACTCTGAATACATGCCACGAATTTGACTAATTTAGGGGCTGGATCTCAGGTCTGTTCCAGACTGAAAATGTCACAACAGGCCAACGTGTTGGTCCCCTGAATCCATCGGACAACTGCACCCTTGTTTCACCTCATGTTGGAGGACACGAGCCACGTGTCCTCTGCAGTGTCCCACAAGTAACTGTGTGCTGATCACATGGCCAGTCCCACCATGTCGTTCATCAGGGATAACAGATTCATTTACATAGATAGCGGATGTTTGCTGTTGACTTAAAACAGTTTTGTCAGTTGTCCATCATGTGTTGAAACTAAACATCACAGCTTGTACTGTAAACTCTGGTATCATGGACATTTCGTGACTCGCACCATTAGTTCGGTCTTCTTTGAGGCTCTGTGGTTGAAGTCTTCCCCTGAATTGCTAACATCAGATAAGATCAACTGTTTTCACGATCCGATAAGTCTGGAAGACACGAAGAATCGACTGAGACTGACCACCAGTGTTGCCCATTAATTACCGAGACCAGAGGTCTTCAACAGGGGGTCTGCGGCCCCTAGGGGGTCCGTGGAGGTACTGCAGGGGGTCCGCGAATTCCTTTTTTTTCTCTAAACATGAATGTGTCCATTATTTTAATAGTTCAGTGTTGTTTGAAAGACAACAGGTATGTTTATGCATGGCAGTGGCACTAATAGGCAATCACTCATTTTTCATTTCCACATATGTTTAAAACATAAATGTCAGTTTGAATATCTTGTGTGCATGATTATCATGCAATTGACAGACAATGTTGATATTGGTATCAGCTGACAGGTGTTTATAAAAGGCAGCGGCACGGCCACCTTACTCACTGTACCTTACACATGTTTAACATAAAAACATGAATATATCAACCTGTGTATTATTTGAATAGCTTAGTATTGAATGCACAATAAAGAGGTATGTTTATACACGGCACGAGGCCCATTTAATATAAAACACAACTTTATACAATATATACAGTCGGGGTCCCTGCTCCATCTCTCTATCAGTTTGGGGGTCCTTGGCCGTTGAAGACCCCTGACCTAGACTGTGGCAGCCCACCCACAATTCTTTGTGGGTGGGCATTTTTTTGCTGCGTCGTCACCATTTATATCTATGAAAACCAATGAGTTTGTGATTTAAGTTTTTATAGGAGCACAAACCTCGTGATAGATCCAGCCACCCACAAACCCCATAGAGCAGTCATCCAACCAATACATCTGCAGAATGTGTTCCACATGCAGTACACCTTTGAGCTACAGAGTCGAGCCTGAATGTTTGCATTGTTCTGATCATTGTAGCCTACTTCTAACATTTAATCTCACATGAAAGGTTAGCGTACACATTGTTTAACTGATGAGAAGAACACAAACCAGCGTTAACCTGTTAATGCTGCCTCAGCGCTATTGTTTAATTCACCGCTGAGTGGAAAGGTTTGTCCACAGTGTGTGTCTATCCACAGTCATTATTCTGCTGTTGCTTTGGTTGGGAGTGACTGGATATTAATGTCTATAAACCCACTGATAAGATAAATAAAACTGTTATTATGACCACGAAAATTGAACTTTAAGAGCTGAACTAACATAATCAAGGTTTATAAAACAGGCAACTAAACAGGGGGGGGGATTCTACAAACTGGCTTTATGTCTAATAAACTGTTTGAGAATAACAAATTCACAATAATAGAAATAATTACAGTAAAACTAACCTTAAACCTTAATACCTTCTCAGATTTACCAGAATTAAACACTCGGTGTAGATTTATATAAATTACATTTGCAGTTTGTGAGTAGCAGGTTGCTTAAAAAGCCGGAAACAAACATTTCGCCAACCAAAGACAAAAGACATCAAAAAGATTTAACGCCTCACTTACTTCTGCGGGCAGCGTTGGGCTTTTACCATCAGACTGTTAAAAAAGTGTTTCGTCAGAACGTTTAGCCGAAGTTTGAGACTTTGGACAGACTGGTGTTCATGGCAGCCTTCCATGACAAACCAGCAGGCGGGCAAGGGTCAAAGGTCTTAATGCAACCCTCTCTTTTATGCCACCAAATCATTTGCATGTTATCACCAACTCATCTGGTCTTCAAACGAACAGGCCTACAGAGCTGATGCTTCGTCTCCAAAAGAGATATTCAAATATATCTACAAAAGATCGATGTACCAATGTACTGTTGCTGTGCTTATTGATAGACCTGAGGACGATCATGTAAATGAGTATACCAGCAGCACACAACAGTGTGTGGGAGTTTTCTTTCATAACTAAACACTCTGGAACACAGCAATGTTTTTCACACAAATCCAAATCGGGAAATGGCAATATTGAAAATTGACTTTGTCTCGTCGTGTAACTTTTCGGAGAGGCTTTTCGCTGAACTGGGTCAACTTGACTCATTATTTAAGCTTTCACTTTACAAGCACAAATGTCAACCGTTCTCTGGTTCCACCTTCTCCAAAGGGAAGATACGAACACTGACCTTCCTGGTTGACGGCTGCTTACAAACTTGGTAATATTTTAAAAAGTGGACTTTTTCTACTCTGGCAAATTTAAAATTCTCTGTGCAATAAACATAAATGCTGGATGTGTTATTTGTACATTTTAGTACATGTATTTCAAAGTTTAGTCCAAATATGTTGTAACAAACTGCCACTCCATTGTGATTCACGACTGAACAATGAAAGACCTGGAACACCCTGCAGACAGACCATCAAATACTCTGCTAACGCTGAAACAACACGTTGGGTTTTTTCCATCTGGTAATAATGGGATATCACATGAAGAAAAAATCTCTGTCGATACCGTTTCTGACCACAAAAAGTAGCTCAGGTCTGCCACCTTTGGAAGATAGAAGATAAGGACGAAGTCTGTCTGTCTTCACCAAGACAAATCTCTTCTTTTGGAGCTGCACTTTAACAACACATCGGTTTTAACACGGCCACATGGAAGGTTCCAGAGGGCACGCGCTGCCGTCGGGCTTTAACAAAGCGGGATTCAGCAGCATGAAATATCACGAGTGAAACATGACAGGAACATGAACGGAAATACAATACGTTCCACCGGAGAGAGCACGGTTTGCAGGCCGGCATATTAAAAAACCTGTTTATTTCCTGTGTGCAAAAGGAGAAGGGAGCCCTCCTCTCCGAAGAACGGGGCCCCGAGCCAGCAGCACATACCGAAACACAAAGACCCCCCCACAGAAAAAACCATCAGCCAGCCCCAAGTCCTCCATTCTCTCAGCCTCACAAAGCCAACAAGGAGCTGCTGCTGGAGGAGCCGAGCTGTGTGGAAGTAAAGAGGAGGACAGATTAGAAGGGAGCGGGAGGAGCCCAGCGGTGAGAGGCCTCAGCAGCATCGACAGGCTGATTACGATGTCACCATTTGGAGTAATTGTACCCGTCGCTGCCACTGCACCGTCTACCTGCCAGACAGGTACGTCTCGTCTACGGTACTCCAAAATGTGCACCACGGCCTGAGTAAGCCATCTTCTTTTGAGTTAAAAACATCAGATTATTATATTAAAAGATTACATTTTATTAATTGTGGTGCGGAATTTTACAAATCTGTTTATTTGAGTCGAAACGAACTTGATACCTCACTCATTTCTAAAAAGTAAAAAATATTGGACGCAAAGTACAGCAGAAAAAAAATCACTTTGTTAAGCCCCGCCCCCGCTGATACTCCAACCTGTCAGAGATACCATGGCGCCAACACTGTCACGAACTGTACACCCGGCACATACAGAACATTATCAAAGGTTTGGGTCTGGACCCGAGTATTCGGTTGTTAGTTCGCTCGGTATTCGATGGCTGAATTTAATAAATTAGATTTTCTTTTTACCGTTCGGATTACAAACATGCATAGAACACACCAAACCTTTTGGAAGATGCTTCTCATTCATTTTCCCAACTTAAGATACAAACACGTTGACTAAACTTACAGATAAACGGTTGAGAAAACGTCTCTTCGATTCCTTTGCGTTCGATCTGAGGTTGTACCGTGAAGCAGGAGTTAGAAGGTTTCCTCTGCTTGAAGCAGTTGCCGGTTCGTGTTTCTGGCTTTGTTTCAGCTCTGTACTGGAGTGTGTTAAACATCGAGGAGTCAAGGTTCCACATGCAGAACTACAGTGGAACAGTACTTCAGGATCACAGCAGGAAGCAGCTGTGAGCATCAGCGACCATCCCACGGTTTTCATCAAGTCCACGTTGACCAACAGAGCTTCATGTGCAACGTGTCTGAAATCTACTACGGAACCACAAGTGGCTCAAATGACATCCGATCCTGCAGAGGCCTCACACCTGTTCAGGTGCACGGTTAACTGCTGCAACACAGCCTGGACGACTACAGAGAGCGCTCCCCAGACCAGAGGAGCAGCGTTAGAGGTGTTTAGTGCGATTACACCCCGATGTTGCACCACCACTGAGGCACGACACCCTCCTCCCCCTCTGCTGGGGGACTCTTCTTCTTCTTCTTCTTCTCTTTCTTCTGCTGGCTAACCTGCCTGGAAACAGCAGATGAGGGTGATGGCGGTGAGGAAACAAACGTGTTTGAGTTACACTGTGTACTCGGGTATGTTTGGGTGATGGACGGCCTGTGGATGGAGCGGAGGAGGTATCTGGGATTGTCGAGCAGCGTGACCTCGACAGCTTTTTTCCGGCGCCGGCCGGTTGGAACGCTTTTCAGCGTGGGTGAAACCCGGAGAACGGAAGGGGATGTGCTTAAGACTCCAACTTCGTATTTCTGGTAACGGCAGGACTTCCCTCCATCCTCCCCTCCACGCACACGCACACGCTTTTGACTCCCCCTCAGCTCAGTTATTCGCAAGTGGAAAAAAAAGGGAATCTGGTATTTACAGCAACAGCCAGATTGTGATTCCAGCGTAAGCAGTGTCAAGGCTGTGGGGAGGAGGGCGACAGGCTCACATCCTCACCGGCGGGCAGAGCCCGAGGAGCAGGAGCAGATAGGGTCCCTTTTGTTGTCGAGATAAAATAATCACCAGCGGCGTCAAAAGATTAGAGTGCAAACCAAATATCCCCGTCAAAAAAACAAGAAGACAGCAATGCTGTAAAGAACTGTGAAGGAGCGTAATGTGAACGCCTGCAGGGAGCTTTTGATGAAAACCTAAAATAAAAACACATGAAGTCTTTTGTGAGTTTTGTGAGGAAAAGTGACCGATCGGATGTTTTAACTCCTGCTGTCTTGTGGTTTTCATACCTTGGATGCACATCAGCTGCAGAGAAAGACTCGAGTCAGAGCACAAAGTGTGCAGAGGCAGAGAGATCCTGGATGGAACTCTCGTCCTTATTTGGCTGCACTGGCATATAGATGCAACGGAAATATTTTGACATGTATTTATTTATATATTACAACTAGTTCTTTACAGGAAGCTCCGTACAGAAAACGGTGCTCATTAAAAACAGTTCGCTGTCACACACTCGTTTCAATCCTTTACAAGTAAGATTCTGTCAGAAAACACTCGGCTTCGAGTGGATTTAAGATTCTGAAATTGGAAATAAAACATCGGCGTCAGCATTTACAGCCCTGAATTGTCCAGAATCTTTCATACATGCATGTTGTCACTGGGCTAAGGTCTCTAAAGTCAAACTAAAATTGTAATAAAAAAGTATTTTTCCATTTAGCTGGTGGTGCCTGACTGACACTGAAGAAGATGCAGCCATATAAAACGGTACTCACTGTAACATGTACAAACATTACTGTGTTTTAAGGTAACATGGAAGAAAAGTGTTCATAAATATGGACGATTTAACCTCTCAGCCTCGTCTGCTGTGTGGTAACATTAAAGGATTTGTTTTTGGTGAGATTGTTCCGTCAACATCTCTGGTCTCTGCAGAGCTTTATGGTGCATTTTATCACACAAAACATTATCATATCAACATGCATTTCCCCATCAGTGCTGGAATAAACTACATAAATCATACAAGTGTGTTAGTTGTGGATTGATTTGATGAAGATACCTTTATTCCTGGGTGGGTTCATATTTACACACCTGCAGTGATATGAAAAATCTCTTTCTACACACATTTACCTTCTGCGCGTTCTACAGTAAATGAACCACAATCATTCCGCGGATGAACACTGTGAGAGCTGCAGAGCACCGCGTTGGGCTGTACAGCCGAACCGGACTTCACGCGTTCATGAACCGAGCACCTGTCGGAGTGGAACTTCACTGTTCACGTCAACTCTACAGCGCATCGCAGTCAAACGCTCCGCTTCTCCAAATGGAAAAGTTATAAATGAAAAACAGTCTTTGCTTCACAAACCTGAGTCTCTGTTGCAGGCGGTGATGAGGAGATCAGCTGTCAGTTTTGGGACTTTTGTCGGTTTTCAGCGGCTCCGCTGCTGCAGGAAAAACAAGACCCGAGACGCGTGAAAGTGAAACTACAAACGGACATCGCGATTATTCCTCCGCGTTATTCCGCACAAGAGCGTCTCCATTCCCGGCGGCGTGTCATGAATATCTTCCCTCGCGCCCTCCCCGCTTCTCCAAGTGGCAGGTTTAAGCTTTGGTCGATTTTGGAGACGTCACTGGCCACGCCTTTTCTGGAGAGGTGCCCAGCAGCGCTGCGCACGAGAGGACGGTCAGAAACTTTCACTCAAATATGATGTGAACACCCCGAGAGTCAAAATGCTGCGTGTTCATGCTCCCTCATTATACGGTTGACATACATAACAACATATAACAGTTGAATCATAATGTATGGACCAGGACTTGTTCCCTCTGTGACTCTCCTGCGTCCTTCATCCGCGTGGAGTTAATGATTAAACGCGATGGAACACGATCAAAACAACTTGGGGCCAAAGGGCCTGAAAGCACGATCTGTATCCACCGAGGACATTCATGTTCTTATAAACCCGGAGTCCATTTAAAACAACGAGGAGAGCCAAACGGACGTGACAGCTGCGATCAAACGTCGCGAGGTGTTCCCTGCTGCTGATCTTTGGTTTGGACATGACTCATCTTTTCTTGTGTTACAGTTTACAGCATCTGAGTCACTGTAAGCAGCCACTGATCTCACGATAAGAAGAATAAGATAACTCTCCAAACAAAGACAAACCAACACACCAAACCCTCGAATGAGAAGCAAACACTCTATTTATCCAAATGGAATTATGCGGCCACAGTCGGCATAAAGACTTTTATCTTAACACAGTTAATTAAAAAACACAAAATAAAAAATCAGTGCAATTGAATGCAGTCTAATATAACAGCATGCAACATATTGTTTACATTTGTGGTGTTGAGCCAACTCTGGTAATAGTTGTGCTGCATATGCATGTGTACACACACACACACACACACACACACACACACACACACACATGTTGATAACAGAGGCCGCTGTTCGTTACGGTGACAGATTGGAAATCTCAGCATTTCTTCAAACTATTTTATTTCATTTAAATGTTCATCAGAGAGCCTTCGGGTCCAAAAGCGATATGCGACAGACGAAAGCTCAAACTTCAGCATAAAGGACCAAACAGGCACTTGGATAATGACACATACTAAATGAGTGAGTCAGCAGTTTACATCAGTACATGTGACTCCTGTTATCAGGTAATGAGTCTCTTCAGGAGTTCGCTGCTCCGTCTGTCTACTCTTCGACTGTCGAGTCGTCTCGTAGGAAACATCTTCGACTGGTCGAGTGAAACATGAACACACTGACTGGAGTTCAGAGTGTTAACAGTTGTTAACAGTTACCACTTGCTGCCACTTGGAGTAGCCAATGTACAACAGTGCCTGCAAAGCATCAAACACCAAAACCATTGTTCTGGGCTTTCATGCCACACCTCCCATCTGCAGTTGATTTGACCTGTGCTTAGTTTACCAACAAGCCAGTGAAAAGTAGCGCCAGCATTGTCATTTTCTGCTGAGTCGTTGTGTTGGCGGGTGCGATGTTTGTGATGTTTAAACGGAGGAGATGTGATCAGAATGAACCTTCTCAGTGAGAGTTTGAAGTCTGTGCGGTGTGATCTTACTGCGATGCGGCTCTGGGAGGATTCACGGGGCCTAGATGGCCCTTTTGATTCGATTTCCACCGTTGATTCATATATTTTCTAAACTCCTCTCGCCGCTATAAGGTCACCCCGTTTTATTTCAGCCATAATCTGCATGCAGCCGGGCTGGTCAGGAGGTTCAGGGTTGCACAGTGTAATGTGATCATTTAACTCGGCTGAACTGCAGAGCTTGTTTGACATTTTCTCAATACTTTCTAAGGCCACGATAAAGTGACAAAAGGGTAAGTCAGCCTGATGACTCCTGTCCTCACCTCCTGCTTTTCTGCCCTTTTAGCCCAGAAGATGGAACAGAGAAAAGTATTTCAAAAGCAGGCAGCTGTGCTCTCTGTCACTGCACACATGAACGATGGATCTGGAAACCATTTTTCGTCGAGTCGTTTCAATGCGACGACCTCGAGGAATCACATCCATACGATATCAGTGTTTAGTGCCGAGATAGGAAGTAGTGTCGCCTTTATTTACTGAGTCTGACTTTCACATCGGAGCCCAGTGTTCCTGTCCCGTCACAGACCAGAAATTAATATTCACCTTTTTATCAGCCGTCATAACAAGTTTTCCATTCAGGTCTCATATTCAGACGATGAATATCGCAGCAAACAGCTGTTTGCTGTGTGAAGATTTAGTGGAGTAATGTAGAACGGAGGATGAAGTCAGTCTACCTCTGTGTGCGCTTTGTTTACGTAGCCTCTCTGGCCACACGTGCATGTGAGTGCATGTGAGTTCCTGGATGGATCACTGAACAGGTCTACCAGCAACTAAAACGTAGAGCAGCCGCATCAGACCTCAGGGAGGTTTAAGTCTCCCGATGTCAAGATTACGTTTTGGACTTGCCTTTGACATCTTGGATCTTATACATTCAAAATCAACAGCAAGTGTTGATCTAAACTAAGTTCATGTTCATAATAATGTTCATTGTTTTAGGATAAAGTGCAGATAATTAGCTGTTAACCTAAAATAATGAGTTATTTCAAATAGAGTGAGTTTTCTCCCAAAAGTAAAATTGGACTGAGTTGCATAAAAAAAGAGATCGACGTTAAATAAACACAAAATCTTGCCGCAGCTGCAAGTTTGTTTTCAGGAATGTTTGAATACTTTACTCGTGACGTATTGAGCATAACCCTCGGCAGGAACACAAAGCAGAGAAGAACAGGCCGGAAGGGAACGCAGCAAAACGGGAACAAATGGAATTTGTTTTCTGCCTTCTGTATGTTTACCTCCGAGAGCGAGAGAGAGAGAGAGAGAGAGCAAGAGAGCGAGAGAGAGCGAGAGAGAGCAAGAGAGAGAGAGAGAGAGCAATAGAGAGAGAGAGAGAGCGAGAGAGAGAGAGAGAGAGAGAGAGAGAGAGAGAGAGAGAGAGAGAGAGAGAGAGAGAGCAAGAGAGCGAGAGAGAGAGAGAGAGAGAGAGAGAGAGAGCGAGAGATGAGCCCTCCTCAGACTGGGAAATGTGTGTGTGTGTGTGTGTGTGTGTGTAGTGGGTATCTGGACTATGTAGTGGGTATCTGCGCCGACGTGGAGTCCAAATTCTTAGTAAATGCGAGTTGATTCATCCTTTGCCCACATTTCTTTTTTCCCTTAATCATATCTGAATTAGCTTCATTGGCCCTCTGTGCTTTGGCTGCTCCGGCTGGAATGACGGATGGGGGGGAAAGGGCCGGACTCCCAGCGCTTTCAGTAATAGACCGAATATTTCTGCTGCATGCACTCCGAGGTGAATCACAGGTTAAGTCAGGAGGGGACCGGTGGATAATCAGCATCGATAAAGAGCTATATATCTTCAGAGAGAGAGAGGAGCTGAGCAGAGCAAAACCAAACGTATCATCTCATCGGGCGGAGGAGGAAACTCACGAGCTCCACGTCAGACCTGAATTGTAAATCTCTTCTGGTTCCTAATTAAATTCTGTGTTCTGGATTTATTGAGAAAAAAAAAGCAGAAATAATGTGGATGAAAGTAAACAGATTGGGTAAACAGACCTGGGACAGATTGTAAAGCCCTCTGAAGCAAATTTGTGATTTTGGGCTATACAACAATAAATGTAATGTAATTGAATCCTTGGTGCACGTATCAAAGAATATGAACTTTTTGTTTTTAAATTCTCTATATCAAACAAAATGACAACCTTGAATTCATGAAGTAATTTCAATGCATCTTTCAACTTACTCTGAAGTGATCATTACTGTACGGATCAGTGTTGTTTCATATCTTTTATCACTCACACGAGAAGTAAAGACAGACTGTAAAACAATCCCGGACTACGTCACCTCCTTCCCTCACAACTGTTTCCCAACAAAGCGTCTTTGAGCTTTCGCCGCCTTTTAATTGTGATTTGGATCCGCGGAGCAGAGCGGTGTGGGAGTGAAGAGGGGCGGCAGGAGAGGTTACCTTGAACTCTTGTACCTTCAGTCTGGTGGAAATCCTTCTCTTGTCTGGGAAATTTAGGGCTTTTTCTAAATTCTCTGGCAGGACACGGGCTGCTTTTGGTCCTTGACCACAAGACACAAAACCCCTGACGGCAGATTTTCAAAAGAAACTCCCCGTTCAGCGAGCAGCTCCGTGACAGAAACAACGTCTTACATCAGGCAGTGAGCCGATCCGTTCTACTTCAGAGGAGAAGAAACACGAGAATACGATAAAGCTCCTGCATTAGTCTCTCAAACCATTGTCAAGGAATGCAAACGTCAAAGCCACCGAGTCTGAGGAAAAGACTCTGTATCTGACCAACAACTTCATGGCAAATCAGAAACTAACAACGAATCTCTAAAAAGCCTCATGTGCAGTTTATTTTGACTCAAAATGTCGCTGAAACTAGTTCATTTCGGAAACCGTGAGCAAAATAAAAAATAAGTCGAGGCTTCTCATCTAACTCATCCTGGAGTCTCATCCGCTGAAATTGAAGGATATGCCAAATTAAAAAAACGGTTGTAAATGACTTAGGAAGGTAATTATTTGACTTTCATCTCCATGAATACGCTTCGATAACGATTATAAATGAGACTAATCTCACAGAATGAATGAAAAGCGAAGATACTGCAGGAAATGTTGACTCTCAAAGAGTTTCTCTCATGTAGAGAAAGTCTGAAGTGACATTTTACTCACGAGTAACAGTCATAATGAGGACTTATTTATCTCCACAGCCCTTCAGACTCAGACACACACACACACACACACGTTCATCCAAACACACACACACACACAGAGACTCAGAAAGCTGCTCGGTCCGGTTTACCTTCCATCGATGTTGTTTACTGGCACCTGTGTACTATCTGCACTAGGTGCTTTGAAAAGTCAGCCATCGTTTTTTCTTCTTCTAATCAGCCGAGTTACCTCAGCACACAGTCGGAGGAGCTTTCTGCCATTTAGCAAGTTCAGCAGCAGCGTTTATCTTCACTCAGTCGCTTTCTGAAGTAAAAACTTTGGAGTAAGATGTAAAGAGATGCTGTCAAAAGGATGAAGACGAGCGTTTTATTCAGTCACGACAAACTCACCGAAGACGGCTCTGATCCTACCGATCGGTGGGCAGGTATTCCTGTTTGAGACGAGGAGCAGCAGCTGTTGGTCAAACTGGGTCCAGCTTCGCCATATTGTCATCAACGGCATTGTTCCACATGCAAATAAAGCAAACACAAGCGTCTTTAATACTTTGAGGATTGATATGCAACATTTAGAATAAACAAATTAAATAAACACAAATTAAGAGAAAAAATGTTGGGAAATAGTCAACAGCTGGTTAGCTTAGCTTAGCATAAAGACCAGCAGCAGGGAGAAAGAAAAGCTAGGTTGCATTATCTCAGTGTCTGTCCACTAATCCTACAAAGCGCTCCAGTAAATATGAACCAAACAACCCAATAACATAACCTCGATAACAGACCGAATGACACAAGAACAAGGAGCCACTCTTTGGTCTGAATCCCTCACGACATCTGACAACATGAGCATCACAGTAAATGGACCATAATGTACTAAATGAACATCATGCTGTATTGAAGAAGACTTGAAACTAGAGATTGAGACATAAACTCATGTTTACAATGTTTACTGAGGTAATAAATCAAGAGAGAAGTAGAGTCATGTTCTCATAGACTTCTATACAACCAGAGGAGTCGCCCCCTGGTGGACACTAGAGAGAATGCAGCTTTTAAGACGCTTCCGCGTCGGCTTCACTCGGCAGAACCGGAGGTTGCCGCCTGGTCCCTCCCCTGTTGACATTTCTATTGACAATCAATGCTTGTGGTGATAAAGTCACTTGACAACGTACAAAAAGTACTCAAGATGTTATGAAACATACATAATGTGTTCTGAAAATTTTTAGAATTCATAAATTCTTTCGCAAATAAAAATGCCTCATATGTGTCACTGCAGCATGTTCAAAGAAAGTTCTGGTATTTGTGTGTTACGATATTTTTATCCGGCTCTAATTCCATTGAGTGAAATACAGAAAACGTGTCATTAATGGTTAGATGAGTGTTCTCCGTCTAGTGGTGAGGTTGCCTCCGTTAAAAAGGATTCATATCTAAATGACATTGAATGATATCAAAGAGGAAGATTATGAAGACGGTTGTTGCAAATAATTAATATCTAGAAGACAGTGAGGAAACTAACAACAACTTGACACAAACCACCCAAAGAGAGAGCGCTTTAAATATTGGTATTCATCACTTCATCTCACAAGTGACCTCTTTGCACCAAAAGAAAGTCCGTGAATTTGGATGTTTCGGCTGTTTATTGGTTTGTGTGATATCCTCTGACTGCTCTGTCTTGTGGTTTGTTATTTAAACAGACACACATTCTGACCAACACTGCAACTAATAACAAAGACCTGATCTTGAAGTATGTTTTAATTGGTTTGATTGACATATTGGCAAAAATCTTGTAAATTGTATTTTTTACATGTATTCTTACTGCAAAAACAGCAATGGTAGTGAACCATACTGTATATTATCAGCACCTAAAGGATGACGTTGGATGCGTTTGGGGAATGTAGGATTCCTCAGCGTTCTCCTGGTTTTGATCAGAAGCAACAGGTGCAGCACTTGCACACATCGATCGCCGGTTCAATCCTCGGACAAGACCTTTAACCCCACACGGCTCTTAATGCCCGAACTTTTCTTATTTCAGTGATCTACAAGCACCAAACTTTTTGGAGATTTTCAGAGCAGCTTATCCGCTTCATCTCCGCGTGTAAACCCAGCCAACCATTTAGTCTCATTAACTCTGGGGCTGACACAGTAAACACACTTTATTACAGCGCGGAGCTGTAACCGGAGAGGAATGTTTGCTCACTGTTAATAAACGCTCTTAAAGATCCTGAGGGCTTTACAGGAGAAACGAAGAGGTGACGGTTGAATACTCGTGCAAGCACATCAGGCGTCTCCTCCAAGCAGATGTAAAACCCTTCATTTGACTGAGGCTTTGCTGGTAAACCGGCTGTCGGGAAGGTAGAGTTTTAAAATCTACCAGGCTTTTTATTCGACGTTTCTCTTTCTTATTCCTGCCCAAATAAGTGTCTTCAGTCTGAACCGGCAGACACTTTAATGCACCGAAGCTTCTCCTCTGCTCACCAAAGCAATGACACTTTTCAGCCCCGACCTTCTCTTCCTCTGTTGGCACTGCACTCTCTCTCACAATGGAACAGGGGGAGGGTAATAGAAGTTTGGCGGCAGGAAAAGTACATTCGGAAAAAAAGGTTCGACCTCCTCTTCTTCACTCGCTATCCCATATAGTTTTTGCCGCGTCATTGTTCTCTCGTTGCACAAAAGGGCCTTTCAGTGTCCGGGTGTGATGGAAATTGAAATCCAGAGTAAAATCAGGAACTAGTGAGCAACAACAAAGGGAGGAGGCCATTCAATCAGGGGAGAGTCCCGGTGCTTCTCTCTGCTGAAGACGGGAACGAGACAACACCAGGCACCATGATCTACCTCTCATATGAAGATGACGTGACAAGTATGGATATAAAAACATCTTGCATGATACAAAACTGTACATCCGTGCATGGACAGGTGGAGCTCATCCTCATGGTGACAAATCCACTTTCATTCAGCTTTTGAAGACCATGCGATAAAAAAAAAAATCATCTCAGTTTTAGTTTGAGCTGATATATAAATAATAACAATAATGATCATATTATTATTATTAATATATCTAATATATTATTTCCATTGAACTCAAAATTCCAGGTGCTGGCGACACGCTGCTATTGCTTCACAATGAATCCCTATTGTTTATTCTATTGTTCCCCACAGAATGAAATCGAACTCAAACTAAACGTTACCTTTCTGAAGAACTGGAACGAGCTTCAAACAGACTCCTAAAAACGAGACGAAGACGAAATCAAAATGTAGAAACTAAAATACACAATAAAAACTCACTGGAAATTCTAAACGATTAAACTTATAAGCTCGTCTGAACTCTTAAATATGAAGCCGTTTTACTGACAACAGCTTAACGAGGTGGTAATGTGTCAGTGGTGTGTGTTACAGTTTGTTCTACTGGAAACACAATAATAACCAACATAAATAATCACCAGCCTCCTAAAAAAAGGGTTTCAGGTTCAAAACCTGATTTTGTGTCTGTGTGTGTGTGTGTGTGTGTGTGTGTGCCACCCAGCAGACGTGATAATCACACTGAATCTCACCCTTCTCGTCAAAGCTGCACTCTCAAACACGTCTCTGCTGGAGTTTGGTGGGAGAGATGTGAGGAGGACCTGAGGAGCCTTAATGGCGCCATCTGTTGAAAGTGTCAGCCGTTCATTTTGCAATCATCCTCAGATCTCCGTTTGTGGATTTGAACGACAGCCTCGACGTGAGTGCGATGGTGAGTTTGACAAAGTCGATCTATTAGCTTCCATGTGAGTTACAGACGCTGATGAACAATAAACCGGCAACCAAACTCTTCTTTATTGTTCAACAATATTTCGTTTTGTGCAGAATCTATATTTCTTGGCTATATTTCTAATAATGACTGACTTCAGACTGCTTGTGTTGACATCGTGGTGCATGGAGTATTGTATTTTAATTATATTCTTACACTGATGTCCATGAGTAGTAAGAGTTATAATATTTCCTGTCAGAATCATGTGAACGGGTACCAAAGAACAATCATTGGAAATCTCTTTTCAAACTTTCCCCCTATTTTATATTTTTCTGTTTTGCGCATGAAGAGGTTGTAAAATGAAAGTCCATTCAAAGTGACAAGCACACTTGAAGAGACGACTGATTGCATTGAATTGAAACAAACGGCAGTGAAAGTGGACGGATGGAGGGCAACTTAACTCACAGCGTGACAGAAAGACAACATCTCTGGAACCGATCCCGTGTTTTTCAGAGACAGTAAATGATGAACATGAAGCGGTGAAATGTCTTCCCTCTCTCCTGAAATGACACACATGATGTTTCACACATACCTGCAGCATCCTCTCTGAGTCCTGGTCGTCTCTCCTTCCCTGCAGCACCAGAGCAAGCAGAGGGTCTGGATGTACTCGGCCATACAACAACAGGCTGCTTTCTAGGAATCTGCTCTCAGTGCTTCCCAGAATCTCTCTGGAGCATTGTTAGCTTCCATCCATATTCACCCGGCTGATGCAAGCTGCTTCCCTCTGCATTATGTACGGACACATCGTCATACAACGCCCTCAGCTCCACACCAACTTCCTGCTCACAATCAAAGACTTTCATTTCCTCTTCAGGTTCAATTTACACCAATCAGACACACGTTTGAGTGCATTCTTCTGTATATTTACACCGTCAATAAACCCCGTTAAAATACTACCAAGTAGTGTGTGCCTATCAAACATGGACAGATTAGTGAACGGGTTTACCGGGACCTCGCCCAGGGGCCCAAAGTGTCAGGGCCCCCCCCCCCCTGGTCTTCATCTGCAAAATATCACTCAAAGAGACACCAACCAGGAAGAGACTAAACATGATGACAAATAATTATAAAATGACTGCAAAGAGACATTAAACAGCTTCAAAGAGACCAAAGGAACTGCAAAGAGACCAAAATAACTACAAAGAGACCAAAACAACTACAAAGAGACACAAAACAACTACAAAGAGACCAAAACAACTACAAAGAGACCAAAACAACTACAAAGAGACCAAAACAACTACAAAGAGACCAAAACAACTACAAAGAGACCAAAACAACTACAAAGAGACCAAAACAACTACAAAGAGACCAAAATAACTTCAAAGACACCAAAGGAACTACAAAGAGACCAAAATAACTACAAAGAGACCAAAACAACTACAAAGAGACACAAAACAACTACAAAGAGACCAAAACAACTACAAAGAGACCAAAAGAACTACAAAGAGACCAAAACAACTACAAAGAGACCAAAACAACTACAAAGAGACCAAAACAACTACAAAGAGACCAAAACAACTACAAAGACACCAAAGGAACTACAAAGAGACCAAAATAACTACAAAGAGACCAAAACAACTACAAAGACACCAAAACAACTACAAAGACACCAAAACAACTACAAAGAGACACAAAACAACTACAAAGAGACAAAACAACTACAAAGAGACCAAAGGAACTTCAAAGAGACCAAAGGAACTACAAAGTGACCAAACAAAATACAAAGAGACACAAAACAACTACAAAGAGACACAAAACAACTACAAAGAGACCAAAACAACTACAAAGAGACCAAAATAACTACAAAGAGACCAAAACAACTACAAAGACACCAAAACAACTACAAAGAGGCACAAAACAACTACAATGAGACCAAAACAACTACAAAGGGACCAAAATAACTACAAAGAGACCAAAATAACTACAATGAGACCAAAGGAACTACAAAGATACCAAAGGAACTACAAATAGACCAAAATAACTACAAAGAGACCAACGGAACTACAAAGAGACCAAAGGAACTACAAAGAGACCAAAATAACTACAAAGAGACCAAACCAACTACAAAGAGACCAAAACAACTACAAAGAGACCAAAACAACTACAAAGAGACACAAAACAACTACAAATAGATGCATTCCAACTGCAAAATATATTTATATGTAATATATCATCCACTAAACTTTGCATAAACCAGATTAGACATAAAACATTTAAACAGACAATACAAAAAAAATATTATTTAAAAAAAATAAGCAGAATAAATCATAAAAATAACAAATACATGAATAAATTAAGAAAACATTCAATTAAAACATTTAAATAGAAATTCTAAAAACAGTGATCAACTATCTGTTATTAGGGTCCGATACTTAGTAATACTAAATGTTTTGCATGTTTGGATTTCTTACTGGGAGTTGATATATATTTGACTTTGGTCACAGCATGAAGATGGGCGTGGTCTCGAAACATTTTACCATATGAATAAAGAATTAAGCTAAAATTCATAAAACAGTCATCCTTAGATCCATCTTTGTTGTTGCAGAAAATACATGTATTATTATCAATCGTAGGCATTCTAACAATTGTTTCCGGAACAATGAGAGCATGAAACAAAGAGAAGCTCTGTTTCAAAATCACAAAATCACAAAACTCAAAACTCAAATCCTTCTTTTGAAATGTACTGAAAGGGTGAAAATCATTGTTTTATGTTTTGGTCTGTTCTTGTGGGTGGAACAGGATATTGAGATGCTGTTGGTCGGTCAAACATGCTCATAATATGAGCTCTTCACAACACTGAGACGGAATGTTGACGGCATTGTTTAGAGATTCAAACAGTTTGACAACGAGTAAATGAACACTTCTCCATGTGCATCCAATACGTGCAAAATATGCATCGAATATTCCCGTCAATGCAGTTCTTATGAAACAGAGATTTCATTTCATCTGTCGCCCCACAGACGTGTAACATGAGGAGTAAGAACCATTTCCGCAGCTGTTGGTGATATTTATTAAAGAGAAATGGCAATGTGGTGACATAGGTCAGACAGCTTGAAACCCATCTTGTCAAATATAATGCACGTTGCAAAGTGCCTCACGATGATTCACTTATATTTTGTTGATTAATCCGCAGCTAAAAATGGTCCCCGGCGAATGCCGGGGTTTGTTTGATAAAAAGCACAGCGAGCAGCTGTTGTTCAAGATCAGTCTGAGCCAACCGAACACTCCACCATCCAATTTCACTGCACGTCAGAATATTTTGACCTGCAGCAAACTGAAGCTTTTAATCATTCTCAGCAATCAAATCAAACCGAACATTAATCTGTTTCATATTTGAACTTTGGCTTTTTTTTTATAAACTTCTTTAATAATGTTGCAGGAGAATTCAAACTTGATTTAAAGGAGCAGATTCAGGAGACAAACTCATTACACGTCCATCACGTTTCCAGAACCGCATGTTTCACCTTAAACCATATAATGCACAAGTATGTGTGCGTCTGTTGATGTTGAACACTTATACAGTACTTAGTGTTGTTCATGAAAATATGTTTTCTTAGCAATCCTTTCTAGAAATGATAATGGAGCAACTCAACGTTTGGTTTTGTCTTTCTTGTGAGGGGAACGTTTGGATGTGTGTACCGTTCTGCAACCCATGTGACATAATATTGTTATTGTACATAACATACATTAACTACATTGTAAAACCTTTTTGGTGTCCTGCATGTGTTTTACTACATTTAAGGCAGAATATGCATCCTGGAAAAATAGAAAGAGCGCAACAAAGTGATGAACAGGTCTGCTTAAACAGAAGACAACAACTCAACCTGAGGTATTAAAGGCGGCCTCTGGTTCAGTGTCGCACTATGAAGGTGCAGGGATTGTTATAGACGGACGCATGCAGCAGCAGAAGCCGAGAAAACCTGCATTTTAGTCCCTTATATAGGTCAAGCTGCAAAAATGTCCCATAATGCAACTGGATTGCATCTGTAGAAAGCATCCAATTGAATTATAATCCCAGAAGAGCGAAAAACGAGCGCGAAAAGACACGTGCAGTAACCGGAACACACCACCAGGGAGCAGTGTTTCCTCACATATCTCATCCGTTGTGTCTGCAGGCTTCAGATGGACCAGTCTGCACATCCCTTCATCACTGAGCTCCACGCGCACCACTGGAGCCGTGTTGTGTTAACATGTGCGTGCTCTGCTATGCTGAGCATACTTTTCAAATAGCTAGGAATGAATAAAGTTCGATTAAATCGAATTCATCTCGTTTGCCTCTGACTGCTATCATTACTGGGACATTGCAGGACTTGTAAAAAGCTTGAAATCAAGGAGACCTCCGCATCTGTGTGCTTGATGCTATAAATGAAGCAGAGTCTGCGATCCAGTTCAGGCAGCCGGACTCGTATGTTGAAGTTACAATCGACTTTTATATTTGTATTTATATTTATATTTATATTGCACCTTTTAAAAGAAATCAAACGCTGTTCAAAGCGCTTTACACATGATTTACAATATGGAAACAAGACGCAAAGGGAGAGAAGATGAAGAGACAAAATGCACACAAACTTAAGTTAAAGTAAATAAAAAAATACAACAATATATACAAAATAAATTGTGTTAAAAAAATCAATTTCTTCATATTTTTTGATCAAAATAATTTTTTCCTCCTGTAAAAAAAAAAGAATAAAAGACTAATGGTTGGTAAGCTAGTGCCAATAATGTAATGTTATCCATCATTGATCAATCTGCAGCTTTTAGCGATAAGCAGGTGTGTGTGGAGCTCCATGCTACGCTCTAATCCCGCCCACTTGTTAGCGGTCCAATCAAATGCAAAGGATTTGATTTAAATCTCTCTTGTAACTGCACGACGCTCAAATATCGCGTTCACGAAGGAAATTCGTCAAAGTGCAGAAGATAAAGACGCTCTGACTTAAACCAGCTTCCCTCCTCTGAAGCGGGTAGCTTTGGTTGCCCAAATGCATTTCACTTTGAACAACAGAAAAACGTTTGGATGGAGTGAGATGTCCAACTCTGTTAGACAGATTAGATGTTGGTCATTTGGGTCGTTTTGGGACAAACTGACAAAGGACCCAAAGAACATTGCTGTTCAGATGTGAGGACTCGTTGGACTCCAGAGCTTTAGAGTTCCCTCCGGCTCGGAGGCCTTCACAGTGTTGCTACTGTTTCCTCATCAATGGGAATCAGTGCAACACCGATGCTGCAACCGTTAGCACACAGCGAGGACCAGAACAAGCCCGTTGGCTGAATCAGTGAGCAACATGACACTCAGCTCAGGACTTTAAAAGACTCCTGGAGGACTTTCAGCACAGAGAAGCTGTTACAACATCACACGGGCGTCTGCTGCAAAGCACCACGGGGACATGCTGATGTGACACATCTGCACTTGCACCATCCTCCTCCTCCTCCTCCTCCTCTCAAATCCAGTAATTGCCCCCCCCCATCCTCGGTGGAAATGGCTAATTGCTAATTGCGCGGCTCATTGTGGCGGCGGTGGACACGGCTGAAGCTGGTCACGCACACATTGTTTTCACATTGTCCATGTTTTGTTGCCATGGCAGGGGGGGGGGCATGGAAACGTGTGTGTGTGTGTGTGTGGGGGGGGGGGGGGGTGGTTATAGGCCCGGGCACATATATTCTCAATCGAGCACTCTTTTCAGCCACTTCAGTTACACAGAGAGACATGCCTGTGAGTGGTGGGGTTACACAACGAGGGGGGGGGCTCTGCTATGTTATTCGTTGGTGTCATGGGCTCCTCCAAATGCTTCCACAGACATAATAACATATTGCAGAAGTACACTGCTGCAACTGACCTCGATACAAAATACACACACACACACACACACACACACTGTTTGGAAACTGGAGCGGTCTGGAGTGAGGAAAGTGCTCTGCATGGTGAAACCGTGGCCCAAATTCACATGTGCACAAATACACTCAGGAACTGCTTTTAATGCTGAAACAGAATGTGATGTTGTGTGTTTTTTTTACAGTCATGTCGCGATGTCGTGCTGCCGATGTCGTGATGTCGTGCTGGCGATGTCACGATGTCGTGCTGGCGATGTCGTGATGGCGATGTCACAACGTCGTGCTGGCGATGTCGTGATGTCGCGATGTCGTGCTGGCGATGTCGTGATGTTGCGATGTCGTACTGGCGATGTCGCGATGTCGTGACATCTGGACATCTCTCTGGTGACTCTGGTTTGGTGGACAGACACTTACATCACAGAACAAACGGCGGTCAGATTATACTCGCTGCTGTTAAACGAGACTATGTTATGAACTGAACAACACAATATTGCGCAGAAAATCACGCAGGGATATTTAAAGCTCATGAGATCAACTGCAGCTGCAAGTAAGTGAACAATGAGCTGCTTCTTTATGAGCACTTTGTGGAACTTGAGTGACGCAAACGCCCCGTCAGGACGCAGAGAACAGCCGCTCATTGGGTAGAAGTGAAGCCCTGAGAGCTAAACGTGTGTGTGCAGAGAATCACGTCTGAACACTGCTCTCACTGCTCAGAGGCCGCATATCCTCTTCACATGTGATGCCACGGGGAAAGCGGGGGCTGCAGTTGCAGTTTTGCCTCCACCGTACACCACAGTCTCCTGTGGGGGAGGAGGGTGAGGGGGTGAGGGGGGTTGTGGGTATGTCAGCATGTTTGTTTTACGGTGATCAGCCTATTATGGTGAGCCCCACTGAGCTCTGTACGCGCACGCCTCTGTGACCTCGCTGAGCTGAAGCGGGGCGTCATTATGCTCGCTGCTCAGCTGGTGAAGGGGGGGGGGGGGGCTACAGCGCTGTCGTGGAAACGGAGCGGGCGGAGGCCAGAAAGGTCTGCGAGTTCAACGATGGGGAGGTCACGGCGGGTCAAACACAGCTCGCACCGTTTCTGTGGTTTCTGTTAAAGTGACACGGCACAGGGGGGGGGGGGGGAGAGAGAGAGAGACAGAGAGAGAGAGAGAGAGAGAGAGAGAGAGAGAGAGAGAGAGAGAGAGAGAGAGAGAGAGAGAGAGGAGCAGTTGTTTAGAGGCATCAGTGACAACTCTCTAATCCGTGGCCATTTTGGCTTCCTCGACCAATGGAGACACAGAATAGGTGAGGGGACCGGCTAGTGTGTGTGTGTGTGTGTGTGTGTGTGTGTGTGTGTGTGTGTGTGTGTGTGTGTGTGTGTGTGTGTGTGTGTGTGTGTGTGGACTGGTGGCTTGCGAAAGAGAAGCGCTGCATGAGGCTCTTGGTCAGATTTCGGCCCCGTGCCGACGTCCTTCTTGGATTTCCTAAAACTAACTCGAGCTCTGACGCTTCATGGTTGAACTGGAACCGACTGCGACTGCATTCACAGAGCAACCAGGGAAATATAAGAGCAGCAATCTCAAACTAGCCGCGTCTAAAAGAGTCTTGAGATGATCGATTTTGAATCTTTCCTCGTGTGGGCTTTATTTAATGTAATGCTAAACCAGACCAGCACCAGGACTGAGGTCAGACCTGGGTCAAAGATTGGCTCTATGTAGCTCTTGGGATGCAGGTTCTTGTTGCTAAGATTAAAGTTCGGTGCTTTGTTCTTCTCACAGGATCATCCGCCTCCGCAAGCCCCAAGACAAACTCCTGTCAGGTGGATTTCGGGGAACGCCTCTGCGCGGTGTCAATGAACGGATCAACGGCAGATTGTTTTCACGGTCTTCAGCCTCAGTCGCGTGTCTCGCGGCGGAGCTGCAACGAGTCAGAGCGCTCCCTAATCCTCCAACACCACACGGACAAAAGAAAGGAGAAGACATTCATCTGCATTTCATTCATTTTAAATAGCAATTATGTCAATGAAGCCTGTCACCTCATTCAATGTTTACAAGGAGGTGGAGACACTCGTGAAGTTAACTGGTGTGATTCACAGCAGAAAAATGACTCAAGGGTGTTTCTACTTTTGAGAAAACTGTGCAAGTCCAACGCCCCGGGGTCCTTGCATTTGAAAAGAAGTCCCGACGTTGCCAAGCAGTGGAAGCACGAGAGGTCTGATGAACAGCAATGGAACCTCCACCACGTTTGACTGTCATGAACAGCGGCGGTGGTGGATGGAGAAAGCAGATTGGACCGGCCCGAGGCCGCCGTGAGAGCGTCTCGCCCTCCGGCCCCCTCCTCGCTCTCTCTCTCTGACTGACGACATCATGTCCTGGCACGCAGATTAAAAACACACTCTGAGGGTTTTTTTGGACACGGAACGACAACCACATGAGGGTAATAACCCTCACAGACCGACCTAAAAGAGACGGCCCCGGTCAGTAAATCAAGCTGGAATGAGTGTCGGCTCTTAAAGACGCAAGATGTGGTCGAGCTATTTGTGAAAAAGCATTTTTAAAGGCAGTTCAGCGCAATAAAGCCGAGTGGCTGTGCTGCATTTCAAACACATTCAGTCACTCCGTGCGACACACGTCTGGTGTCGGTATCAAAGCAGCGATTTAACGGGGAAGGAAAGAGAAAGGAGCGACTTTAACAACAGCTTCAACTGCAATCAAGCTGCTGATAAACCAGCTAAATGTGCATTTCTTCAACATAAAACCAGATTCTGACACGTGTCACTGACGACGTCACACAGCGGAGTTCCTCTTTCGAAAACAAATGTATAGTTTGAAATAAAATTGAGTTTGTAACATCATTGTTGATGTTACAACCTTTGACCCCGACTCACTCCTCCAGACATGACACAGAGTCATCACGTGACTTCTGGCTACGCTTCTCAGAGGCAGGCGGCGTTATTTGCACGTCAATCGTGCAGAAAATATCTTTTAATCGTCATTTAAAGAGGCGAGTCCGAGCGAAGACCGGAGGAAAGACGCATTCTCACGAGGATACCTCGCGGAGGATACCAAGAGAGGAACGCTTTCAAAAGTCATTCGCTGCATTCCCATCGAGTGTAAATGCAAGAAAATGAAAGACAGCAAACAAGTGTTTACGCTCAGCTGAGTATGAAAAGTTGATTTCATCGTCAAAAGCAAAATGCAGACCCGTCACACTTACATCCACTTCTCTCCGTTGAATTTCACCATCAGAGGTCCGACTGCACTCCTTTAATGACCTTACGTTAATTACTTTCATGACATTTATCTTCTTGCAAATGCTTCTAGAGAATCAGAGCCGCCTGCTGCTCGTCTCCATCAAACAATTCCCAATAATCACACTACGGTGGATGGAGAAAAGCATTCATTCGCATTTTCTTTTTCACATTTTCTCAAAATTCAGTTAAAAGTTGCAATAGGTTGGGATGGAAACCTGGCGATTTTCTGCCTTAGATCTAAAGAGCAGTCATGATCGAATCACAAAAGAATCAAATCGAATCAAAACGATCAGAAGACACAGAACTGTGTGTGTGTGTGTGTGTGTGTGTGTGTGTGTGTGTGTGTGTGTGTGTGTGTGTGTGTGTGTGTGTGTGTGTGTGTGTGTGTGTGTGTGTGTGTGTGTGTGTGTGATCTTAACTACCTTGTTGTGGCTGCAGGATATGAAGACTGTCCCTGTGAGAAATCTGTTTGCACACACCCTTAGACATGATTACACGTTACATGTGACCACGAAACACACACACATCTTCTGCACTGTCACTTCAAACTGTGCAAAACACATTTCCTTCCACTAACCTCCTTCTGAAGGAGACAATCGCCCGTCTCCTCAGATAAGACGGGCGAGGAATCAACGTCCCCACCGTCAATCAACCAGCCGCGAGAGAGAGAGAGAGAGAGAGAGAGAGAGAGGGGGGGGGGGTGGGGGGGCTGGGAGGGAAGGAGGGATAGGAGGGGAGATGAGGAGATTAGAAACGAGGAGGTGACAGGCGAGTAAACGATTGATGTGATAAAAGGTACAAGGAGAACGAGGGCAGGTGGATGAAAGACAAATGGAGAGAAGTGGAGGAGAAAAAGAAACAAGAGATGAGGAAGAATAAAATGATGAAAGAGGAGAAGAAAGGGAAACGAGAGAAAATAGAAATGTAGAAGAAAGAGGTGGAGAAACGGAGAAAGGACAAAGTAAGACTTCTCTCATTCTCTTATCTCTGTCGTGTTATACTGATTAACACACACAAAGAAAAGGTTGAGAGTTGAACTTCACTTATTTCTAAAAAGAGGATCATCTCTTCCGTCTCTTCCCGCCTGAGGCACATGTGTGTGCTCTCAAGGTCTCTCACGCATGTTGAATGCATTTCCTTCCTCAATGAAACATTTGCAAAGATGCTTTTTAAAAATATGTTTTGCATCCATATCAGCTTGCTCACACATTTCTCCTTTAATTCCTTCATCGTGCATTTCTTTGCATGTCCATCGGTGAAATGCCGTGAAACCAACAGCGACCCGCCGGTGAAACGACGGTTCAGTAAAGCTGCTAACGCTCGAATCTGTGTCTATATGCGGCCACTTCACAATCACACCTGAGGCAGAAGAAAGAAGAGGGGGATGTAAGATTACACATGAGAGGAAAAGAGAACAGAAGAGTGGAAAATAAAAGGATGGGCGGAAAAAGAAAGAGGGAGACGAGGAAAGAAACAGGAGGAGGTGACAGAGAAGAAAGTGAGAAAAATGGAGAAGGAGAGAAAGAACGTGCGGGGCAACAAAAATAAAGGTGGTGAGAGTGTGATGGAAGAGAGATAAGGGGGAGAAGTGAGAGGCGAGATGGATGAGACAGAGAGGGAAGGAGAGAGGGGAGGAGACAAGGAGGGGTTGTCATGCCATTGTCACCCCGTCTGTCTGTGATGGCAGGGTTTCCGGCGGTGTTGTGTTCTCTCCTGTATGTGGCGTCTCCAGCCCCCAGGATACGGGGGAAGCGACGGGATATCTTCACACACTTCCTGTACAGCACAAAGCCGCCCAACGCTGCAGATCACCAGATAATCCCAACACTCGCTGTGTGTGTGTGTGTGTGTGTGTGTGTGTGTGTGTGTGTGTGTGTAAGAGAGAGACCCAGAAACACGAGAGCAGAGCGACGCTTCGTTTCACACCTGATGCCACGTTCAACGTCTCACATCCAGAATCATTTAAAAGCAAAGCGCCTCGGGGTTCACAGGGGTTCACAGTGTCAGTGCTGCACAGCGATGAACCTGGTGGACGGACCACGGATGCGTTAGGAGAAGTGGTTACAGTGTGGAAAGCCAGCTTTGCAATGGGAACCAAATAAGAACAAAATACCACCTTGTTGAAAAACTGTAGTTCAGGTGTGTTCAACAACTGCAAGAATAGAAAAGCCTTAAAGGAGAGACTGAAGAGCCCACAGGTCTCGACCTGATGAGCAGCAGACAGCAGACAGACTCAGTTAGCAACTAGCTGTTTGCAGTCACAGCTAATAGGATCGCAGCCCAGTCAGTCAGGTTGTAGTTCCTCCATCGCATATAAAGCCTCCGCTCTCGGTACATTTGTCCGTCTTCTTACTTTCATTTCATGACGAGCTCTATGTGAGAACTATGTTCTCAGAACCCGTTGCTTTGCTGTGTTCAGAGCTCATTTCTGAGCCCCAACGAAATATCAGCTTTTGTGGGTACAGGGAAAGAGGCCTGTGCTCATGCTGAGTCCATATTTACCGTGTGTTCAGTGAAAGCATCTTCATACATGTACCGACATATCCAACTGCACCACATGTAACTAACTTACTCAACGTTAGGCCGGTGAGCCGGCAGACATGCTCTGCTCCAAAACCGCCTCCTCTAGTGACTTATTCACCAAACCTCCGCCCGAAGGTTCAACTCTGTTTTACTCTTTCCACATTCCTCCTCTGTGGAGTCTGATCATGTGACCTCCGCAGTGCTCACACATACACAAAAAAGAAATGCATGTTTGTTACGTGGTTTAAGTTCCAGATGTACCTTAAAGTTGACTTGTGGTGACACGAACAGATGGTGAACATCCTTTATTTGACCAACCCGTCCAACTAGACCTTCACGGATTATACCGCTGACACGTAGTTGTGATACGGCAAAAACAAAAGTCATCGGGAGAAAGTACGTTTACCTCGAAACGTAGTGAACAGCAGTAGAGTTGAATGGGAACGTAGTTGTTAGGAGGCGTACCCTGCCCGTCAGCTCCTCTCCTTACTGGGTAAACAGTCGAGCGACAAGAACCCTCGCTCCACTTTCCAAACAATTACACGGCCAATTTTCTTGCAATACTAAGCCGGAGGTCCAACTACTAGGAATGGAACCCCGGGGAACCCCACGCTTCTTTTAAATGAGGTTTCCTCCAGACCTCCAGGAGCTCGATGAAGCAGGACCCAGTGCTGCAATCCAGCTTTCCATGAGCAGTTGTACTGATGTCAAGCGCTTTATTGAGAGAGTTATTGAGTGTTACAGCAACCTTTTCTCCACTTCAACCACCCAGGGACTTGGAACGACTACGACACTCGAATTCCATTAAGTTTCGACGCAAGCCGACAATGCAAGCAGACAGGAATGCGAGGGCGAGGAGCCTCAACACTCCCCATTCTTCTTGATGCAGACGTGTACGACAACACCCACATCTACTGCCAGGGAAGCTGCCCCGCGGGCCTCTTCAGCTACCAGGAGGACATCGTCTCACTCGACCTACAGAGGTTTCTCTCAAAAAACGTCACCCGAGTTGACGGATGCGTTTGTGCGGCTGAATGACGACACTTGTTGGCCGCACAAAGGCAGCCGGCAGCTTTTGTTGCCGAAGACGACGAGCAGAATGGCCGTACTCTGCCGTGGACAATGGAGGGCTGCGTTGTTTGGTGTCGTGTGTCCACATTACCTCTGGCTGTGCTCTTTAGTTCAGGTCTGTGATGAGGAGGCGCTTCGTGTGAAGCCACCAAAGCAGCAGAGGAGCTGAGATGCTCCCTCTTCCTTTCTGCTGGAAGTCGGGGGGGGGGGGGGGGGGTGAACACAAACAAAGCGCTGAGGATCACAGAGCTACAGCTCTTTCTAGGGTGCCGGCCTTAAGAGGCTGAGAGGGAAAATCCAACTTGAAACACGCGTCACCTACAGCTCTCCTGTGATCTACAGGCATCATGATGATCTCCCTGCCTGTGATCTGGGAATCTTTGAGAAAGAAACAACTCGTTCAAAACGCAGGACTGTCTGTGGTGATGTCGTCCAGAGACAGAGGCAGCTGCTCCACTGAAGACACGAACACACCGAGTGCACGCCGTCGTCCTACACACTTCTGTGCTGCACACGTGCTTCTTTTAACTAATGTCAGTAAAACATTGGTTTTAGCTTGAAGGTGCTCAATTAAAGAACTGTTGTCTGTGTGAAGATATAGCAGAGTAATGGGAGAATGAAGCGTCTCTTCCTCACACAACACAGTCTCACCGCAGTTTGTGAAATATTCACGAAATGCAATCTATTAGTTTCGTGTACAGGGACACAAATTGTCATTGTTTTTGTCATGTCCCTCGATTTTACGTTAAAAGCGAAAGTTAGATTTAGGAAAGAAAATCAGTGTTGGTCTTAAAATATCTACGTTCAGTTAGGTTCAGTCAACAAAACCACAGACAGTTAGGTTCAGTCAACAAAACCACAGACAGTTAGGTTCAGTCAACAAAACCACAGACAGTTAGGTTCAGTAAACAAAACCACAGACAGTTAAGTTCAGTAAACAAAACCACAGACAGTTAGGTTCAGTCAACAAAACCACAGACAGTTAAGTTCAGTCAACAAAACCACAGACAGTTAAGTTCAGTCAACAAAACCACAGACAGTTAAGTTCAGTAAACAAAACCACAGACAGTTAGGTTCAGTCAACAAAACCACAAACAGTTAGGCTCAGTCAACAAAACCACAGACAGTTAAGTTCAGTCAACAAAACCACAGACAGTTAAGTTCAGTCAACAAAACCACAGACAGTTAGGTTCAGTCAACAAAACCACAGACAGTTAAGTTCAGTCAACAAAACCACAGACAGTTAGGTTCAGTCAACAAAACCACAGACAGTTAGGTTCAGTCAACAAAACCACAGACAGTTAAGTTCAGTCAACAAAACCACAGACAGTTAGGTTCAGTCAACAAAACCACAGACAGTTAGGTTCAGTCAACAAAACCACAGACAGTTAGGTTCAGTCAACAAAACCACAGACAGTTAAGTTCAGTCAACAAAACCACAGACAGTTAGGTTCAGTCAACAAAACCACAGACAGTTAGGTTCAGTCAACAAAACCACAGACAGTTAGGTTGAAGTTAATATGTAGAGCAATATGATAGTTTTGTAATGTTATTTGTCTTTTTACTGTCATGTTTGTTTTAATTTTCTTGTAAGTGTTTCAACTGTTGACCATGTAAAGTACCTCTGAGTACCTTTTAAAGCCCTGTACAAAATGAATGTATTGCTATTATTATTAGTATTATTATTGCAGCAGTAGTAGTAGTATATAACTCTGTGGGTTCAGTTACTGTCTTTACTTTTCATGTGTTGTAACTCTAATTGATTCCAGTGAACACAGCTGTCATTCCTGCAGCCCCAAAAAAAACAAGCATGCAGGAATGTGTCGTCCCCACGAAGGACAACAGTCACTGTAACACACACACACGGGAAAAGACCCATGTCCACCCGTGGTCTGGAGGAGGGATGCAGATCGACCCCCAATGTGTGTTTGACCTGCGTCACTGTGTTGGACTGAACAAGTGTGTCTTCTTCTCTCTCTCACACACACCACGCGCGCACGCACGCACGCACCCACCCACCCACACGCACACGCACACGCACACACTATCGGTCCTCAGCCCCAAACCTAAACTTACTTCCACTCTTTAACCCTAAAAAGTCCAACCTGAACCTTGAAACCAAATATTAACCCTCAAAGAGCTGTTTGATGAAGTCCGGAATGTCCTCACTGTCAAGGTCTAATTCTCAAATTGATCCTCGCAAACATGCAAGAACACACACACGCGCACGCGCACACACACACACACACACACGCACACACCAACTGCAACAAGCTACCAGCAACACCCCAGGAGAAAATCAACAACATCTACTGTGCCCCAACACACACACACACACACACACACCTCCAAACCCACAGACCCCCCTCCCTGTGACCAGAGAACAGGTGATCAGCTGCAAATGGGTGAAGTGAGGGAGGGAGGGAGGGGGAGGGGAGGGAGACAGGCCATTCATCAACCCAGGGTCTGCCACCATCTCCCCCTACCACACACACACACACACACACACACACACACACACACACTGCAGCAGACATCTCCATTTAAGAGCACTTGAACGGCAGCTAAACAAACTGGGGCCCCTCAGGTCGGCCACTCGGGGGCCACACAACTGGGTTTGAAGCTCGGCCGGCGTGCAGCCCGCCTTCCTATTGGGGCGAAGTTCAAAGGAGACGCACACACATCTTCAATCACAGGTGACACACAGCGGGGGGGGATCAAACAGGGTGTGCTGCTGAGTCAGCAGGCGATCACTGACACAGAGAGTCGTGGTGGGTAAAGTTTGATTTTGTGTCTTTAATTATCATCATGACATTATTTAAATTAAGGAATATTCATCAGGTGATTTACTAAATCAGCTTTTACAAATGTATGAAAAAAAAAGCTGTGACTGGACCAAAGAACCCACATTGTTTAACGCGGATTAAAGAAATAACTGTGACGTGAAATTTGTCCACAGAGTCTGATGCAAGTCTTAGTAATCCAAGATGTCTTGAGTCGATTAGTATATTCAATTGTATTTATACAGCCCAATATCACAAACCACAATCGGCGACAGAGCCGATCCGACGGCAGACACCTCGGAGTGTTAACGACGGATGTTTCAGGATAGAAATAAAAGCCTCGAGGGGGAATTTCCACCCGTTGCCTCGGCCAGATGTTGAAACCTTGTCACACACATGTACGCTGTCATACTCATGTACATGATACTGTAAACATCATGCACACAGTCCGTTGTTATCCATTTTTAAACCTGCTGTGAATGAGTTTGTTTAGTTGTTTTAACCTGTTATACTAACCACAGACTGAGGCTGCATCTTATCAGCACATCTGTTGCTTCTGCTGTACAGCATGAAACAAATGAACAACCGGAGCAGAATATTCAGGACGCAACAGAAAGACGAACGCAGCAACAGAAAATGTCAACGACACGTCGTCGCTCTTTGCCGTCTCCCATCAGTCCTCCAGCGTTTTCTCCCCGAGGTGAAGCGAGAGGTGAGGCTGGCTGTCTGCTGCCGACGTCTCGGTCAAAGGGTCGGCGACCTCTGACCTCCATGTGAGGCCACACCAACAGCCAGGTGCTGCCCACTCATCATGTTCAGCTTTCTGACAAAGTGTGGAGACACGATCCCTGAAACACTCTCATGACAAGCCGCTAAAAATCATCAAGAAAATAAAGTTGTTGATTTATTTTTGAAATCAGAGCTTCTGTATGATTTAAATGAGGTGCTTTTCCACCTGGGGGCGCTACAGACAGTTTCTTGAAGGAGCTCCCAGCCTGGTGAACTTCAACCACGGTGAGCTGATCTCTTTAATTACCGGGGGAAATCTAGACCGGGGGGGCAAAGCTGCGTCCAGGCTCAATCCTTTAAGTGCACGCTGGAGTAGCAGCAGGCTTAATGTCTGTTTACGCTCGTTCACAAGAGGTTATGATTACCGACGACGGTGGCGTCACGGAGGGAAGCTCTGTCAGCAGGTGCAGACGGACCAAAAACACAAGTCTGGGAGGTTTAATGAGCATCCCAACGTCCAGCTCCATCGTGAGAGTCCAGCTGCCCGGCTGCTGATGGCCGTCATATTCTGCAGGACGCTCACAGCAGAAGCAGCTTATTAAAGCATTGAATCATAGCAGGAGCGCTCTCACACGCATGGATGCACCTTTAGATGACTGTTGTTGGTATCACGACTGTTCACTGTGATGGATGGATCACTGAACGGGTCCACCGGGCGCCTGGTGCCCGGGACCCAAAGTGTCAGGGCCCACAAAGAGACACAGAACAACCACAAAGAGACACAGAACAACCACAAAGAGACACAAAACAACTACAAAGAGCCGCTAAACGACCGCAAAAAGATGAGAAACTACTACAAAGAGACACAGAACAACCACAAAGAGACACAGAACAACCACAAAGAGACACAAAACAACTACAAAGAGACGCTAAACGACCGCAAAAAGATGAGAAACTACTACAAAGAGACACAGAACAACTATAAAGAGACAAAACAACTAAACCGAGGGGCAAAAAAAGAAAATAAATGGAGATCTTCAGTTGTTTAGTTCAGCTTTTTATTTGCAACATGTGTAACCTGAGAAGGTGGTTGCAGGCTGAACAGGAGGCTGAAACACAGTGCTGAATGCTGGCTGTGCAGGCAGGCACAGGCAGTGCCAGTCGGTAAGCCCGAACTGCCCGGGGGCCACTTCAGCTGTGCGACACACCTCTGTAGCCTGTTGTTCATGAAGCCAGGGCCTAAAGCCTGGATTTAGCCAACAGATCAGGAACAGCGCCGCACTGTTCAGGGAAGAAATCGACCCACACTGGCAACCCGTAAATTAGCCAGAGCAGCTCATGTTTGAGTCTCCCATGAAACACAGACGTGTGTGCCGACACCGAACCACAAACTAAAGGGGCCAGAATGTGTTCACACAGCTTGATGAAGACTGAAAAAAACAACTTCAAACCCATTTATTACTGAACATTTCTACTTTTCTTTGTTTCTTCTCCATTTACATCCTTCTTTCACTCCTGAATGCTTCTTTCATCATTTCCTATTTTCTTCTTTTCATGAAAATCACCAAAACCGGAGGCTCTTCTTAGTATTTTAACTTTCTACAACTTTATGCAAATAGTTGATATCTTTCGCTGTCCGTGACATTTTCCTGCTATTACAGCTGAAGGCCTCAGTGTCTGCACACGCACACGCACTCACACAAATGTGTTACAGTGCAACACAACCTCAGTGTCTATGTGTTGTGTTGCACTGTAACACATTAGTGTGTGTGTGTGTGAGGACTGATGAAAAAGACTTGATGTCACCAAAGCATCCGTGTAAACACCAAACATGATTCAAGGCGGTGTAACTGAGCTCCTCTGATCTTCCTGCCTCCGTAAAACTACATTCATGGTCCCCTCGGGATGAACTGTAACTTTCGTGATCCCTTTACTTTTCATCCAGCTCCATCATCAAGCTGTACTTTGTGTTTAGTGCTAATTAGCAAATGTTTAACAACCTGAACTAAGATGGTGAACATGGTAAACATTATACCTGCCAAGCATCAGCATGTTAAGGCCAGGCGGCAACCTCCGGTTCTGAAAAGTGAAGCCAAAGCTTCATGTGTTAAAGCTGCATTCTCTCTAGTGTCCACCAGGGGGCGACTCCTCTGGTTGTATAGAAGTCTATGAGAAAATGACTCTACTTCTCTCTTGATTTATTACCTCAGTAAACATTGTAAACATGAGTTCATGGTCTCAATCTCTAGTTTCAAGTCTTCTTCAATACAGCATGATGTTCATTTAGTACATTATGGTCCATTTAGAGTCACACAGACCATAAAGCAGGGGATGCTTTAGGGCGGGGCACCACAGTGATTGACAGGTCTCTACCAGAGACGTATAACGCGTTTTTAGGTCCTCAGTCCAAATATGGTCACTTCCTGTTCACTGGTTGCAAAAATCCAAGATGGCAAACTCGAGGCTTCAAAATCTCAACAAGTCTTGGCCAAAAAGTTGCACTTGAACACAACGCATGAGCGCATTCAACAACCAACGAGCGCGTACACTTGCACACGAGACAATAAGTCTCCGTAGCAGCAGGTGGAGTCTGAATTGCCGTTTCCTGAAAACTCAAAACTATATCAGAGTACAGACTGATCACATCACAAATACACTTTGTTACTCAACCTCACTTCTGGCTGAATAAAGAAAAAGAACGAGAACAGAGAAAGACATGGATGAGAAAATAAATAGAGAAGTGCAGCAGGGAAGGAGAAAGGAGGAAAGCATCTGTCAAGTATGAACATTTCAAACTAATACTCGGTCACAGTCAAACAATATCAGCGATTCAAACTCTCAACACTTTGATAAATAAAAACCAGCTCAATCCCGTCTCTGATGTTCACTGTGTAAATGTTTCCACTTTGGGTGGATGCATGGAATTTCTCTCCGGGGATAATAAAAGCACACGGCTCACGCCAGAAGCCCTCTGCTAGTCATCACGCCGGCTTCAACAGAGAGGCCTTTCTGTGGGTGGGATGGAAATCGGCTTTTTCTCCTCCAATAATTAGCTTATCAGACCATTTACACGGCTCACAATCATTAGCACCAGTTTCATGAGGCGGCTGAAAATAGAGGAAGCACATAAAGGAGGAACCTGCTGGAACCAGAGCTTCACACTCAGAGTGTGTGTGTGCGCAAGCATAACTTCACAACATCACTCTCCATGTGTGGCTGCGCATTCTTGCATCAGTGTATCTTCATGTGTGTGTGTGTGTGTGTGTGCAGGTGTCTGTTGTCCCCTGTGTGCCCTGGTGTGTGTGTAACAGTGTGTGTTTACATACTGCAGTGTTTTCCTGAGTGTTGAAGTTTCCCTATTTCAACTTATATGCCAAACACGCGACTCCATTATGCATTTCTGATATTTATTTGTTGTTTGGTTTCATATTTTTATGCAATAAATGGGATTACGACGACATTTGCTTGCAGGATATGAACATTAAAACAGCGGTTACTGCTGCAACATTTAAACTCTGAATCTTGAAATACTTTAAATCCCTCAGAAGCGGTTTCAAGTAAAAAATCCGTCTGCTAATGTCTCGGTGTGGATGCATGCCGAGATTCAAAGTCCATGCTGACACACACACACACACACACACATACTGGTGGATATGTAATAGGCGGACTTTTTCGCCATACAGGCCCGGTTGTGGTTTGGATGGACTACCCTTTCCTGAGGTCCCACAGCTTTGGCAGTTCGGTTAAAACACTTCAAAAAATCTGAAAAAAATTCAGCTCACTTTAGATTTCAGATACAACCAAAACAACTTCAATACACAGCAACCTAATTCTATTGTGGTATAGGCAGACATTTCTATTTTTGACAAAAGTGTGACTTATGAGGACCAAAAAAACACTGTTGGGTCTTTAAAGGGACAATAAGCCCGCCCTCCTCATTAACATAAATACACACACCTGACAGGACACAGCATTACTGGAACAGTTAATTTAATATCAAAACTAATCTTAATAGATGACCAAATTGGAGGCATGCAAGTTGGCCACCTCCAGAGTGAGACAGTATGTGTATAGATAGATCTATCTATCTATCTAGAGAGAATCAGCGAGTGCCTGAACCTGGCTTCAATATCTGGCTTTCATTTAACATGAAAAAAAACAAGAGGTGGGGCGCTTTATCATTCAGTCAAGTTTATTAAGTTCAAACTCAGGCCACAGACTTAATTTTTTGTAAACAACTCTTGACAAACCGAAGAGAACAAGAGAGAGCGACAGAGACAGAGAGAGCGAGACAGCGACAGAGAGAGAAAAAGAGAGACAGCGACAGAGAGAGAAAAAGAGAGAGACACAGACAGAGAGAGAGACACAGACAGAGAGAGAGACACAGACAGAGAGAGAGACACAGACAGAGAGAGAGACACAGACAGAGAGAGAGACACAGACAGAGAGAGAGAGAGCGAGCGAGACAGAGCGAGACAGAGCGAGAGAGAGACAGAGAGACAGAGAGAGAGCGAGCGAGAGAGACAGAGAGAGACAGAGAGAGACAGAGACACAGAGAGCGAGGGAGAGAGACAGAGCGAGAGAGAAAGAAAGAGAGAGAGACAGAGAAAGCGACAGAGACAGAGAGCGAGAAAGAAAGAGAGCGAGAAAGAAAGAGAGAACGAGAACGAGAGAGAACACATGAACATTAACTTTCCTGCCAAAAAAAACAAAATAACAAAAAAGGATATTTGTTTACAGCTTCTGTGACTGTCTTTTTTCAGCTGTTCCCCGATTCCGAACGAAGTCTCTGACATTTTGCACAGTTCTTTGTTCCAAGACTGGTCCTTCCACCAACTTGCAGTGACTGCATTCGTTCTTGGAGGCCAGGTGACCTTTACGAATGTGATTTTTGAAGTGCCGCATTACTGCTGCAACCTCAGCCTTGGACCACGCTTTCTTTGTCCCTCTTCTGGACCCAGCATCTTTTCCTGGAAGATATACAAAGTAGACAAGACGATCACACAAACAGAAAACAAAATGTATTGGCAAAATGAAGCAATCAAGTACGGACACTTAGGAATATGTTAAGCAGTAAAACTTACAACAAATTACTGTGATAACATCTTTAACATTTTAAAGTGGCTGAACCTTTTTATATTTCAATAGATAACTCATTACAGTGCATGAGGGAAACCATTTCTGTTTTTTTGGTTCTGTACTCTAACACACTAGATTGGAAATTAAAGAAAAAAAACAATGTTGAGTTAAAAGTCTCAGTGAAGCGTATTTACCTTCTATACTGTGACGCAATCTCCAATGAAACAGAATATTTGAGCTGTGTACAGTAACAAGTGGGATCAAATTCTTCACATTTGATTGGACAGCTAAAGAGTGGGCAGGCTTAGAGTTTAGCATGATATGGAGCTACAGAGGACTGTTGGCTTTACACACCTCACCAGTTGGTAGAGAGATGGAAGGGAAACCTTGCAGATTTTGAAACAGCACAGTATCACTGCACCGTAGCCAGTACATGCAGATGACCGGTACCTAGAGCTCTCTGCTGAGCCACTGACAACGCAGACCGGCGGAAGTACATTTTCTTCCCACCGATATTCAAATGCACATCTCTTGTTGTCTGTCTCCACATTGTTACCAAGATCAACAAAAAGGTGATATCACTGGTGTGGCTACTTCGTGGCTCAAAGTTTTGTTTGATCGGATACATTTTGAAGACTTCAAACATTTGAAACTGTTTTGCTGAGAAAAGAAAGGGACTTTATGGGGATTTTGATGAAAGTTACCTGGATATTGATATTGTTTTACATATATTTGGCATAGAACAAGAAATAAATGAACAATCAACACTGGAACTTTAATTAAGATCCAATTCACAGTTAAAAAAATTATTGAATTAACATCCACATTGGATTAACAGTGGGAATTGGGCCTGAAAGTTCAATATTGACCTTGAAAATATTAGTCATAATCTTCAGACTATGGTCTGCTCTGGAAAAAGGCAAGCTGTGTTGATTTAGTGTCGGTGCTAGCACAGAGGGGAAAAGCAATGCCACTTCATCCAGCAAAATAAGTGCCAGCATTTCTGGTACTAATAGCTATTTACTACAACGTTTTGTACCTAACGGTTTGTGTCTGTCCTGAGACTGCAGATCGAAAGCAGCGGAATTTGGTAAAATGCATCGGTCTCCTTGGATGAGATTAATGTGTTTTGTACATGAATGATAATGGTTTGTTGCCGTGATAACTTCCTTCTCAAAATCCTTCCATAAAGTATTATTAGCCATTCTGAATGTTATGGCTTCTGATAAACCTTAAAACTATTACTAAAACCCGCTTAAAGCTATTTCCAAGAGTCGAGACAAAACAATAAAAAGTGAGTCAGTCGGTTACTGTATAAATATGTATGGACTACAACATATTTTAAATAGGATTAGTCAAGCCTGCAATTTTCTTACCAGACCAGGAGTCTCTGGTCACAGTGAAAATCAGGGTGAAACATTTAAATGGGTCCAATGAGTGTAGTACACTCATTCGTATGTGTGCCTGAAACGGGTAGAATGAAATTCACTACGGCCATGTTATGTTTTAGTTTATAAATAATGATACATTTTTTAACAGATCTGGTATTAGTTATATTTACCACAATCTTCAATCCCATCTTCAATGAATTAAGGGATATAGATAGATAGAGATATATATATTCATACCACTTTTTAAAATATTTGTTTTGCATTTTTCTTGAAAGTGAACTTTAGCGTGAACTACTTGGGCGCTCCTCACTCTTTTTAAATCGTATGTCTTCTCATTTTGCCTTTTCTTTCTTCTATACCTTGCATCAATGCCTTTTTGTGTCTAATGTAACTACTTTAAAAGGTGCTCTACCATCAAACTTGGCTTACCTTCAGAGAGAGGGGCGGTCTCAGTTACTGTGGACGACACTGTTCCTGCTAAACACACAATTTCACAATACTTTAGTTTCAAATTGAATTTAAAGAACATTTGGTGAACAGCGACAAGTATAAAGTGAGGGAACCTACCTGAATCTTCAAAGTCATGGACCTGCTCTGTGATTGTAGAGTCAGATGTAGCATCTACAGGCTCGCTAGTTCCAAACTCTGATGCTCTGCCTGCTGTGCCACAGTTATCGGATTCGCTCCCACTGTCCTCGTCTTCAGTGCCGCTGAATGCAATTTCATCTGGAAAATAGTATTAGTAGTTCTCGCATGAAAAGCTGCACATAAAAACAAATCAAAGTTGGAAATATTTTGCTTATTATATGGCAGCATATATAAAATTTAAAACAGTATCAGGTGTGTTGTAAGTGTTAATTTCTTTACAAACCGTCCACTTCAAGCTCATCCAGTGATTTTCCCTGCATGCTGGAAAGATTCCCTTTCTCCATCGATAAAAGCAGTTTGGAAATCTTGGCCAGTTGTGTTGTGGGAACTGATAATCTGTAGAAATCCCGGTGAACACGGATGTCGTGACCCATGAAATCTGCAACCTGATCAAGTTCATTGTTTTTCAAATTAAGGACTTGTGAGAGTGTGGCGACGTGTTTCCTGAGCTGTGTCGACCTGAGGTACTCGGGGTGCTTTGCTCCACACTCGCTTGCATAAACACGCAAACAGTCCTGTCCCCTATAGTGGCTCATCGAGTTGGGTATCGCAAACAGGAAGACATTTGTGGCACAAACACCACAATCTGTTCTTTTACTGGTAAGGAGTGACAGAGCATCCATCATGCTTGGTGTGAGCAGAACTGCAACCTTTCTGCCCCTTTTTCCCATGATTTCGATTCGGCTGAAATAGTTGCACAGTCTCTGTTCAGTCTTCGACAACCCCATGGCAACATCTTCATGAAGCTTTGTATCGTCTCTTTCATGGAAACTTTTGAGGCGCATTTTTGAAACCTCCCCAGCACGTCTTCGATTGAACACAATGATTTGTGTAAGTGTACTCTTTGCAAGTTGAGCATAGTTCTGAGTACTGGTCTTCTCCTTCAAGTTGCAAAAGGCAGTTTCTGCAGACTTCTCGAGGTGCCGATGAAGGCTCTGAACATCTTCAGTGAAGGGTAATGTTGATGGCTTGTTATATTTTGCGTCACTCAGTGTGTTCAGGGCACTGTGAGACACCATCTCAGACCACTTGGTGGTGTACAGCTTCTTGAACATGTCAGTGGACTTGATCAGTTCTTCATCTTCTGCCATGAGGCCCCTACAATGAACAATGTCACAGATTTTCTGAAGTGCATGTCCCAATTTCAGCGCGAGGCTTGGTCTTGCGTATGAGTGTTTTTCTTCATCAAAACCTGAAACTTTCTTTACAGCTTGCACAACCCTCTGGAAGTTAGCAGGTTTAACAGCCTCCTCTAGGTTATGTACAGAGAAGTCTTCGCGCAGACATAGCAACAAACGCCCCACTTCACGGAGCTTTTGTCGTATGTACTCATACTTGGTAGGATCTTGTCCATGTTTGTTATAGAGTGACTGAGCTAAATTAATAATGGTGAGGTCATTTCGCACAACTGAGGCAACCGCATCCTGTTTCATGACACTAAGGATCCTCCACACTCCACTTGAGATCTGCTGACAGAGTGCAGATTCTTGAGCTTCAGCCAAAGCCAGTACTTTGGTTCTCCCAGGTTCTTCATCTTTGTTTTCTGGCTTAAAGGGACATCTGCGGGCATGTCTCCAAAGTTCCTTACGAATGTACATGCCTTGACAGTACATACAGTGAATAAACTTTCCAGCCAGTGCTTTAGCCTTTGGTTTTCTTTTCACTTTCAGTGGTCCTGTTCCATCTTGTAAAACTTTAGTGTTGTGTCTAAAATTTCCCTTATTCCTCATCTTTTCTACTAATATCTTGCGATCTTTTGAGTGCTCAGGGAGGGAAAATGCTTTTACAATTTCAGCATGTGTCTTGTGTGTTTTCAAATGGCGGGAAATTTTGCTTTGTGGCTTACCACAAACATAACAGTAATTCTTTTTGGTCATAGTCAGATGTGGTACTTGTTGTTCGTGAAGCGCAACTTCACACTTTTCCTTTGTTGAGTCTTTGGTAGGATTCAATGAATCAGATGTTTCAGCAGCATTGGCAACCATGTGATCTTCAAGAGGTGGGAAACCTTTTACTGAAGTGGACACAACTGGGACGCTCGTGTCTGACCCATAAGATGTTCCAACATCAGGTAGTACTGGTTTTACTTGAATCTGTTCGGCTTTCAACTGACTAGGCATAATGGGGATGCTTGCATCTGAATCATCATCTTCTGTTTCTGAGTCTGGTATGTATTCCTCATCGGACATGCACTTATCATCATCTGATATTTGATCCAGAAACTGGTAAGAAAACAAAGGATTTCACGTGATGATGGACAGCTACAGACAGTTAAGAGTTCAACAAACTATATGTGCTCTGTTTTCTGTGTCCAACTCACCTGTGATGAGTATTGGAAGTTATCATTTTTAATTCTTCTGAGGCAGGATTTATGCCAGACTCCTGAACAACCTGTAAGACATTTTGAATATACAGTACAAAGTTTCAATACCACATGTTTATTCAAAAAGTCTCCCTTTTAAAGAGATAATTGATGCCCATGTTTGCACTTGTAAGTGTAATAACAGGTGCATTGGAGTAAAACCTCTAGCATTAAAACATAACAAATCTTGTCAGTGCCAATGAAGCAAAATAAAACACCTTTAAGTAATCTGAATGATATCCCACACTCTTAACTACTTCAACTTCATCATAACACATGTTTACACATCCTACAATTTTGAGAACTAGTTGATATATTAGCCTATGTTGTGAACCAAGGATTATTTGTCATCAGTGTTTCATTGTTGAATGGTTTGTACATTAGAACAGCAAATATACCGACCCAATACCCTAAGACAAACTCTGTACCAATTCAATAAATATCTCACCTCTGCATTCATAGCCAATCCACTTGTAGGAGGATACAGGTCCCACACAATGAACACACTTGTCCAAGGAGGATATTGTTGCGCACACCAGGCGATGATTTTGACACTGTTAAAATTAAGTATAACTTATTTCTGACAGTTTTACATTGACATCTACTAAGTTGACTACATTTTCCAATTGACCTTCTGAATCAGATTTTTCTTTTAGGAACTGTAATTGTTCCATATACACCATATGAGGCAACTGCACTTACACACACTAATGAAACATGATTTCATGTTTTTTCATAAATAATGTAATTAAACTTAAGTTTACCTTTTCAACCCTGTGGAAGGGATCAAGTTGTGGACATGTTTGAGTCAGGCCATCCTCAGAGGTCTCAATCTTGTCAGTCGCTTCACTCTCAGCAGTCTCAATCAGCTCACTCTCAGTTATCATCTGTAGCAGGCAAAAAAGGAGGACAATGAACAGAGAGAAACTGTAATGTACCATTACAGACACTATTTGGAGTTTTAATGAGAGAAACAATCCTACTGTTGCTAAAACTATGTTATGGACACCAAACATTTCCAGAGGCATTTCCTTATCAAGACCCTGAAAAAAAGGTCTTATCATATCTATATTTATTGAAGACTGGGTGCTTCTTGTGTAACATTATGTGGAAGTTATGACTGTTTTTGCCTTCATAGTTCTTATATTAGCTGTGTGTGATTAGTTAAACAGATATACATATCACATGCAGGTTGTGCAAATATTCTTAAAAAACAAAGTGCTTGACACACACAAACAATACTGACTTACACTTGGACAAGCATTTAATGAGATGGCTGTCCCAATAAAACATACGACAGTCAGGCAGCTGCACACACACACAACCATCATATTGGTATATTTAGACAATATCTCATGTCCTCATATACCACCCGTCTCTATAAACCATGAGAGGAGACTACACACACACACACACACACACACACCCACCCAACATATTGGTATATTTAGACAATATCTCATGTCCTCATATACCACCCGTCTCTATAAACCATGAGAGGAGACTACACACACACACACACACTAATGAAACATGATTTCATGTTTTTTCATAAATAATGTAATTAAACTTAAGTTTACCTTTTCAACCCTGTGGAGGGGATCAAGTTGTGGACATGTTTGAGTCAGGCCATCCTCAGAGGTCTCAATCTTGTCAGTCGCTTCACTCTCAGCAGTCTCAATCAGCTCACTCTCAGTTATCATCTGTAGCAGGCAAAAAAGGAGGACAATGAACAGAGAGAAACTGTAATGTACCATTACAGACACTATTTGGTGTTCAAAACATAGTTTTAGCAACAGTAGGATTGTTTCTCTCATTAAAACCCCAAACATTGTCAGAGGCATTCCCTTATCAAGACCCTGCAAAAAAGGTATATCTATATTTGTTGAAGACTGGGTGCTTCTTGTGTAACATTATGTGGAAGTTATGACTGTTTTTGCCTTCATAGTTCTTATATTAGCTGTGATTGATTAGTTAAACAGACATACATATCACATGCAGGTTGTGCAAATATTCTTAAAAAACAAAGTGCTTGACACACACACAAACAATACTGACTTACACTTGGACAAGCATTTAATGAGATGGCTGTCCCAATAAAACATACGACAGTCAGGCAGCTGCACACACACACAACCATCATATTGGTATATTTAGACAATATCTCATGTCCTCATATACCACCCGTCTCTATAAACCATGAGAGGAGACTACACACACACACACACTAATGAAACATGATTTCATGTTTTTTCATAAATAATGTAATTAAACTTAAGTTTACCTTTTCAACCCTGTGGAAGGGATCAAGTTGTGGACATGTTTGAGTCAGGCCATCCTCAGAGGTCTCAATCTTGTCAGTCGCTTCACTCTCAGCAGTCTCAATCAGCTCACTCTCAGTTATCATCTGTAGCAGGCAAAAAAGGAGGACAATGAACAGAGAGAAACTGTAATGTACCATTACAGACACTATTTGGAGTTTTAATGAGAGAAACAATCCTACTGTTGCTAAAACTATGTTTTGGACACCAAACATTTCCAGAGGCATTTCCTTATCAAGACCCTGAAAAAAAGGTCTTATCATATCTATATTTATTGAAGACTGGGTGCTTCTTGTGTAACATTATGTGGAAGTTATGACTGTTTTTGCCTTCATAGTTCTTATATTAGCTGTGATTGATTAGTTAAACAGATATACATATCACATGCAGGTTGTGCAAATATTCTTAAAAAACAAAGTGCTTGACACACACACAAACAATACTGACTTACACTTGGACAAGCATTTAATGAGATGGCTGTCCCAATAAAACATACGACAGTCAGGCAGCTGCACACACACACAACCATCATATTGGTATATTTAGACAATATCTCATGTCCTCATATACCACCCGTCTCTATAAACCATGAGAGGAGACTACACACACACACACACACACCCACCCAACATATTGGTATATTTAGACAATATCTCATGTCCTCATATACCACCCGTCTCTATAAACCATGAGAGGAGACTACACACACACACACACACTAATGAAACATGATTTCATGTTTTTTCATAAATAATGTAATTAAACTTAAGTTTACCTTTTCAACCCTGTGGAGGGGATCAAGTTGTGGACATGTTTGAGTCAGGCCATCCTCAGAGGTCTCAATCTTGTCAGTCGCTTCACTCTCAGCAGTCTCAATCAGCTCACTCTCAGTTATCATCTGTAGCAGGCAAAAAAGGAGGACAATGAACAGAGAGAAACTGTAATGTACCATTACAGACACTATTTGGAGTTTTAATGAGAGAAACAATCCTACTGTTGCTAAAACTATGTTTTGGCCACCAAACATTTCCAGAGGCATTCCCTTATCAAGACCCTGAAAAAAAGGTCTTATCATATCTATATTTATTGAAGACTGGGTGCTTCTTGTGTAACATTATGTGAAAGTTATGACTGTTTTTGCCTTCATAGTTCTTATATGGGAAAAGTATAGATAAACTAAAGCAAGACAAGCTAACAAATGCTACAGAGAAGTGGATACAAACTGCAGGTTAGTGTTGTGGAAGATGTCGGTCTGAGGAATGTTCTCAAGGTGCGTTCGCGTCACGTTTGGTGTGAACGCAGCTTTAGGATCGCAACGAATGACGTCACGTATGAGCCTCAAGACGCACAGTCACAAGAAGAATGCACGAGTTGTGTTAAAGTAAAATTTGGACTACCTTGCATCTCCACGGCCAGTCTGAGTCACCATAATTATAGGTGATCTCCTCTCCTTGACTGATGTCTCGTGCTGCAAACAAACACAGATGGGGCTTCCCTTTGATGGTTACGTACTTCATCTTGCCATTAGGGTTTCGATTATCGTCGTTTACAAGCCTTCCAAGCGACCCATCCTCTTTTGCTGCATCAACACTACAAAAATACAAGTGAATATTAGTTTCACAACAGTAAATATATAAAATAAAGGCAATGTGTCATTTAATTTTGATTGGACTAAGCATTGACATAATACGCACCACCATAGTTTGCCATTAAAATGGAACTCAAACATGAAAACCTTAAGGCTGTTGTGGTAGATTCTCTGTCTCCGCTCACATTCTTGCTTGCTTATCAGTTCACCTCTATATTCTAAGAGAAATTCTCCCTTTTCAAATGGAGTACAGGTGAAGATGCCGCGACCTATTTCATACACAGAAAAATATCCGTCAAGTTTATTCATACTTAAATCATGATTACAAAATCAGAACATTCAACTTACCTTTGAAGGCATTGATGTATTTGACATCAAGTCCCACTTTGTCCGCTCCAGTGTCAGTGTAGAATTTTGCATCATCCTTTGGATTTATACGTCTTCGCCGTTGCATATTTTTTGCTGAAATTACCAAAGAAGATGGTTGTCAGGATTATCATCTTTATTTGTAGAACATGCATGTTCAGAAAACATTGTATAGCCATTTAAACCAGTAATATACTGGGATAAAGGTGAGGAAGGCCAGCAGCGTGCTGGGGTGTCCACTGGATACTGTGGAGGTGGTGGGAGACAGGAGGATGATGGCGAAGCTCTCATCCCTGATGAGCCACGCCTCCCACCCCATGCAGGACACTCTCGCAGCTCTGCCAGCTCCTTCAGTCTCCCCGCTGCTGTCAGGCTGCACAACAAACTGCTCTCGGTGGACCACTAACACACTGAACACGAACACTTTAATTCATTCACCTGGTGCAATATCTTATCTAATCCGTGCAATATCCAACACGTTAAAGTATTTACCTGATCCGTCTGTATATTCTGTATATACTGGTATATTTAATACTCTTCTTTACTGTCTTATTTTATTACTGTTTTACTGTTTAGTTTATTATATTAATTGATTTGTATCTTTTATTTTATTTACTTGTGAGCAATGCTGCTGTAATCCTGTAATTTCCCCACTGAGGGACGAATAAAGGATTATTTTATCTTAAAAAATATGAAGAAAATGCATAACTGCTCCATTCATATTTGTAATTGACACTGCTTCACTTTTTAAGAATATCATTAGACCATCTAAGATTAACTGTCCTCTCTGCAGGCACAGAGTAAACGCACTATCGCACTATTATCATATTGGATAACCCGGACCACCCTCTCCACCAGCTCCTGCAGGGACAGCGGAGCACTTTCTCCAACAGACTCATGCAGCTCCGCTGTCACAAGGACAGATTCAGAAAAACATTCATGCCCTCTGCCATTAGACTTTATAATAAAACACTCGCTCGCTAGCTCGCTAACACGCTAGTTTGCGCTCGTTCGCTAGCTCGTGCGTTGTCATTGCTAAGGCCAGTGTTGAGCCACATCGTGTGTCAGCTAATGTTCGCTACATCGTCTGTCAGCTAATGTTAGCTTGTTCGCTAATGCTAGCTAGCACACCACATGACTCAACTGCCCTTAAAAATCACAAAGCATGCCATCATATCTCACCTCACACTGTCTCATCTCCTCCAGTCTCACCTGTTGCGAGCTCCGTTTTATACATACAAATAAAAATGCTTACCTGGTGGTGGTGTCTAATCCTCCATGAGTCCATGCGTCTCTTCCATGCCTGTCTGTGATTAAAGGGCTCCTTGGACTTGATGTCCGTAACGTTACATCGCTCCGACGTCCCTCCCTCGCGGGAAAACCAGGACGTGACGTCCCTACGTCACTCCGACGTACCTCGACGTAAAACCAGCCCGCGAAATTTAACTTGTGTATCAAAATGTGTATGAAACTGCACCAGCATGGTCAAGCCGATAGCAGGCGCTGTTCTATACACAGGGATACACAGAAATCAGGTCAACTGGTAAAGGTGGACTTAAGAGAATGTATGTTATTTAGACACTTATAAGGCGTTTACACTCTTTGTTTTATGAGGATCAGAAATCAGGGCTGCTGGTAAAAAAGGACTTTCCACGAAAAAGAGATTGTATGTTATTTAGACACTTATAACGGAGTTTACACTCTTTGTTTTATGAGGACCTCAGCATGGTCCGCATATACCAACTAAGTTCTCATAATGCTGGTGTGTAATCAGGTGAACAGTCCAGCCATAACATATCCACAGACACACACACACACACACACACACACCAGGAATTTACAAACTGTGCAAAGTGAGACATCGAGTCACCTGAAACCAGAACTTATTTGCCAACATCATGTGATTATTGTGCACAGCGTTTACAGTCTGGCTGCTCTCGCCTTCAGCGAAGTGACGTGAGCAACTGTTTGGGCTGAGGGGGTCAAATAGGGTTTGTGTGTGTGTGTGTGTGTGTGCGTGTGTGTGCGTGTGTGTGTGTGTGTGTGTGTGTAGAGTAAGTTACAGTCTGGGGCAGCTGGAGCAACACCCACGCAAAAAAAGAAAAACACCAAGCACTCGCAGACATACAAACACACACACGACCGAGATGGAGGGCTATCAATGCCAAAACTGTTGAATTAGCAAAGAGCTAATTCAAACTTAATGAACATGCAACTCATATTTATAAACACAAGGTTTGTGCAAAACTCTGATTTGAGGAACGCTCAGTTGGAAATCAGCTCTCAGTCGGTTCCTCACATTTGGGTACTTGAGAACGTGAGAGGGCGTTCAACATTCAGGCTTCAGCAGAACCTGGAGAAGTTTCCCCGCCGGGATACAAACGGTCACATGTGACAGTGTGCCGCTCAGGTCACGTGACTCCTCTTGCATCCTCAAAACGGTGATCAAACTTCCTCGGCACTTCAAACTCTGCCTGCGTGTGCTCAACTGGACCTTTGTGACGTCACCTCTCTCGTTTCCAGCCTTCACTTGATTCAGCGATTGTTCTTCTAATGAGGAAACGCTCCAGTATTCAACACGCAAAAGATCAACAATTCAGGAAAAGTCTGGAAAAAATGGACCATATTTTTGTGCAGTCGATATGTGTCTTTAAATCACTCAAATGACTCAATCATTTCGTTTGTAGTATTCTGATTCCATTTTAATACAATCAAGTAATGTTAGAGGCTCCACCTCCACATACCTGCAGGTAAATCTGTAGATCATCAGATTATTTCTTCATATCATCTGAGAAGTTACACCAGTTTCTCTCTCGCGTCGGTTTGTTGTGCTGGGCACAGAATCCTGCTATCGCAGCCTTAGTGAGCGTATTTCTCCAATTTTACCTTGGAATAATTGTGGTAATTTGCAACGCATGCATTGGAACAGGTGTGTGTTTCCTGGTGGAAGAGAAGGTGGCGATGCCGTGTGTTAAGTGCCGGTGATGTCTGTGGGTGAAGGCTGGGAGAGGCCGGGATGGGAAGTCTGGGAAAGTCTTAATGACAGACTAGTAGCAAGACCAGACACAGAGCCATAACCATGAATCACATGGTAATTAATGACCAGGTTCCCATGGTCGGGGCTTGTTTGATGGTAAAACAAAAGCTATCTGGACCACGCAAGCGTTATTTACACACACATTAGACAGATTAAGTTAGCGGGGAGGCGGGGGAGGGGAGGGGGTTGAGACGACGGGAAGGTTAAAGAGAGCAGCTTATGTGGTGTTTGAGATAAGAGGAGGTTAGTAACAGCAGGTAAAGTGGAGACGAGGCGGACCGGAGGCTAATGAGGGAGTGGAGGACCAGCTGGCTGCAGAGTGGAGGGGAGGGCCAGAGGTCCTGCTAATGATAGCCTCGGCCCTCTCCTGCTACCCCGGGGGGGGTCACACAGAGGGGCAATAAAGCCCGGCCTTGCCCCCACATGAAGACGTTTAAAACTCTCATGAGAAGTCATGCGGTCGCTGCGGCGTCGGGAACTGACAGTCATCTCTCGCTCGCTGTTCTCACCTTCACAACAATGAGTCATGTTGTCAGTTTCTCACAGGAGGGAACAAAAATAATACAAGCTGAGAAAAACAATGAGAGCCGCAGCCAAAGATCTTTGAAGCGCAGGATTATGGGATACAATCAGTGGTGCAATCGTAATAAATCATCATTATAAATGTTGCATGACACGTTTTGTCAGCGGCTGTGGCTCACTGGTAGAGAGGGTCGTCCGGCGGTTCGATCCTTGGCTGCTACGTGTCACTGAGCAAGACACTGAAGCCCTAACTGCTCCCCGGGCGCTTCCCAATGAGCTAGGGAAGGGTTAAATGCAGAAGTCAAATTTCGTACATGTGTGTATATGACAATAAAAATCCTAACTTTAAAAACTTTAAACCGTCTGGTTATAACACTTCTAAAGGCCGAAAGGACCATTCTGAAGCTCTGCAAAGACAAATCTCCTCGACTTTACACCACTGACAGCAAGAATTGAGACATTATTTAATGTGTCCCACACTTGATAAATATTACTGTCCTTTACTTAAAGTTACAAACTTTTATCTGGTTATGAAACAGTCTCAATTTAATACCGATGCCTCTCAATGAACTTCATAAATAAACCGGACCTCGGAAACACTTCCACCTTTGTCCACAGGGACCGCCAAATCAACACAAAATGAAATTCCTCTTAGTAGCTTTAAGTATAATACCACAATATGAAAAATATTAAATTAGGCTTTAGAATAAAGCATATTGGCAATAAATTCAACGCAGACAAAATACTGTAAATGGGCAAATGAACAAGAGCAGCTAGTGATTATATCTGTTAAATAAATGTATTCCAGCAAAAAGTACGAGAAGTTACAAGAGTTAATTTACAGGTGAGGATATATATACCTACTGCATGTACTTACAGTAAAGTGTCGTGGTTACCCACAGACTTTTACTCACCACACTGTGTACAAACACATGCACCGCCTTTCACAATAAAAGACACCACGCAGAAGACAAGAAGACAATATCTCAAAGACAGACCAATTACAGGGACGGACGTGTACGCTGCAGTGACAGCGAGCGAGCGGTCTGTCAGCCGAGAAGAGGGCGTGGCCAGCTGGGCGTGAACAGGAAGTCCTGAAAGGCGTGAGAACAGGAACATGAAAGGACAACACACACACACACACACACACACACCGGTGGGACGTTCTCACGCTTTAGCAACAATGCTAATCATACTGCTGCTAGCTGTAGCTGGTGAGTGATGATGCTGCTCCATGTTGTGGAAAGACGCTTCACACCCACACAGGCTGATTCAGCATAGATGCATGCAGCTCTCCCAATCAGAAGCACACACGCACCATTACATGCACAGTCATATGCTGGAGTACACACACAAACACACACACACACGTACCATTACATGCACAGTCATATGCTGGAGTACACACACAAACACACACACACACGTACCATTACATGCACAGTCATATGCTGGAGTACTCACACACACACACACACACACACGTACCATTACATGCACAGTCATATGCTGGAGTACACACACACACACACACACACACACACACACACACACACACACACACACACACTATAGAACTTTATGAGTTCATTATTTTAGTTTGGTGTGTTTTCCCGGCCAATCACATTCAACCTGTTGTGCATGTTGTTGGCACTTTTACAGGGATCTGATGGCTGGAAATGTTTAATTGAACTACAATTTGAACTTGGCTTTGGTGTCAGTTCCTTCAAATCTGAGAACAAAATCAACAAACCTCTTTAATCTGAAGTTTTCCACCATTTGTTGGACCGATATTCTTTTTTTCTTCTAATATCTCTTAAAGAAAATACACATTCAAGAATAATTATGTTCAAGCCTCAATTTCTGCTTTCAATGCTTATCAGCCCGGTAGAATAGATAACTAAATCTATGCAGAGAATACTTTAATGCAATGTGATGCTTATTAGACCAGTAGAATAGATATAGATAGATCTAAATCCATGCAGAGAACATTAATGCAATGCTTATTCGACCAAAACGTCTCCAGAGCAAAGAAAAGGCCACAGCGACTGAACTTTCCCCACGTACGGCCCACAGCTGAGAGCGAGCGAGCTTCAACACTTGATGATATCGGAGAGGATTGGTGGGTGGAATGTTCACAGACTCACGCCGTTTCTCTCCGGGCCGCACAATCAGCTGAGAGCCCGGACACTTCACACACCGACGAGAGGGAGCTATTTTCAGCCGGCGTCAGAGGGGAGCTCACTGTGCAGTGTGTGTGTGTGTGTGTGTGTGTGTGTGTGTGTGTGTGTGTGTGTGTGTGTGTGTGAGTGTGTGTGTGAGAGAGAGAGAGGGGCAGCATAGTCTGGAGGAAGTGTGCGTACAAAACATGCACGGGTGTTTTATGCATGGATGTCTTTCGTGTCCGCTGCCTACAAGCTTGCATTAACTGTGTTTGCAGGTTTTTAACAAACACTGTAAAAACACTTGTCTTTACTCAAAGGGTTCATCACAGAAACCTCTTTACATTCGTGCACTAAAAAACCCTTTTGTTTCTGCAAAGAACTCAATTAGAAGGTGGTCAGTCATACAGCAGGAGGACACACATGTTTATCCGGTCATGCCACTGATTCAAACATCAAAGGTTGTTTTCGGTTTGTTGCTTTGTTTGTCTGTTTGTCGGCAGGATTATGGAAGAAACACAAATCTGATTTTCTCTGAGCTAAGGCCGAGTAAGGACGCATTAACGTGCCGGATAAACACGTTATTTTTCATCGATAGAAACGTCCTGGGCAGAGGTGCACTTCGACACAGATGAGATTGTTGGTAAACCGTGATCTCCCTGCCTCAGAAACCGCTGATGACATCTTTGGATGAAACGTGTGCCGACATGATTTCGTTAACATGAAACAAAACACTGAGAACTCTTCACTCACGGTGAACCTGAGGGGTTCACTATGAAGCAGGTTCACCAGAGCCGGGCTTTGACCCGAGTCAGCAGGCTCCACCGATCGCAAAACAGAATTCAGAGAGAGCGTGCCGTCATGTAAACTCAAGTCTTCATCAGGCTCTGTGTGTGTGACCTCAGATGCTCGACTTTAGTTTCGTAGCAGAAGTGCTTGTGATACGGAGTCTGAACAATCAGGATGAAGAGCTGACCTGAACTCCGGTCAGCAAGTGCCAACGCGCTCACCGTAGCAGCTAACCAGCTACTCGGCGAGCGCTACGCGGCCAAACCGCCCGAGAGCGATGAACCGCGGCCAAGAGAAAACAGAGACGGTTACCCTGGAGCTGCCAAACGCACTCCGAGTGCATTTACCTGGCGGTCTAGTTGCTAGGTTGTGTTTCCACGTGTGTTGGTGTTGTTTACTGTGTGACTTGCGTGCATGCACGTGTACGTTTGTGCACTAGTTTGCATCGGGTTCTGCACCGTCTGCAGTCAAACAAGCATTGAATCCTCCTCAAGCGCTCAGCCAGGCGAGGGAACAAACATACACAAACAGCTGGTCCCACATGTCCTAATAAGAGAGTGGCTGACTGGCAGAACGTCCTTTCCACCCCGCCGCAGATTGGATTTCACTCCTTCAAGGCTCCTGACTTCTTCCTGGCACGGCCTCTTCGTCCGATTAGTCCGTCTACCACAGCAACTGCTGCTACAGACCCTCTTAATATTTAAAGGTATACTCCACTGAACACATTTCCTTTGAGTCTGAAATACTCACCACCTGTAGGTGTACGTAGCCTCTGAAGCGTTTTTGCTTCGTTCATTACGGGAGGACAGCAGCTGTGGTCAGCTTGGATTCCTAATAGCTGCAACAGATTCCAACACAACAACAAAATATCCACAGATGGCTTCTGAAACAATCAACCCTCAGCCCGGTGATGTTCAGAATGTTTTAAACAGGCAGCAACCTCCGGTTCTGAAAAGTGAAGCCAAAGCTTCATGTGTTAAAGCTGCATTCTCTCTAGTGTCCACCAGGGGGCGACTCCTCTGGTTGTATAGAAGTCTATAGAAAATGACTCTACTTCTCTCTTGATTTATTACCTCAGTAAACATTGTAAACATGAGTTTATGTCTCAATCTCTAGTTTCAAGTCTTCTTCAATACAGCATGATGTTCATTTAGTACATTATGGTTAATTTAGAGTCAAACAGACCATAAAGCAGGGGATGCTTTAGGGCGGGGCTACACGGTGATTGACAGGTCTCTATCAGAGACGCATACGGCGTCTCTACGTCACTCCTCCTCAGTCCATATATGGTCACTTCCTGTTCACTGGTTGCAAAAAGCCAACATGGCGACGGCCAAATCGGCAAACATGAGGCTCCAAAATGTCAGTGTACAAACAATGGGTGATGTCATGATGACTACGTCCACTTCTTATATACAGTCTGTGGTTCTAAACTACAGTACTTTGCAAAATAGACTTCTGGTGATGCTTAAGAGCTTTGAAGAGACAACCGGTGTTAAAACAATTCAAGAGAAAACGAACCTCTAACTATTCTCTGGCGATAAAACAAAAATCTCAACGATTGATAAACCGAAACTCAAGGATTCAAAAAATAGGTGACGGCAAAGATACTGCACCCATGTTCTACGATGTTTCTGACACTGCTTATTCCACTCTGTGTCATAAAAACACACAATTACATCACGTAAGATGACAAACACCAACCAAGACAAGCCGAATGTCTCGTAGCTCAGAAAAGGGGCAGATGATCTGATTTAGCTCTGCACAAGCAGCCTCTGATAACACGGAGATGTGAGCAGAAGACAGAGTGTAACTGAAGGAACAGTCGTAACAAACCGGGGAGGACACCTGTCGGTTCGTGTAGCGTGTGCCGGGTTGTGAGGATCTAATGGTATTCATGTCATGTACTGTAAATCTGTCCGTCCCTGCTTTTAAATCTATTTTTAACCGGCCATGTTGTTGTGCCAAAGACAGAGTACCACATGCTGTCAGTGTAATGGACAATAAAGTTGTCAGATTTGCAAGATGGATGACTGCAATGTCGGAGAAGATTGATATGTGAGGGATAGGAAATGTGATCCGGACTACCAGGTTGACTGTAAACGTGTGTGATGGTTTGAAGAGTAGAAAAAGGATGTTGAAATACTTCCTATCGTCACTTTTGATCCGTTTTCTAGCCCATCATCTTATTTGGCGGTCCAGAATTTGTCTCTGACACCGTTGGTTTCAGACCACGTTCGCTCCTACTTTACTTTACTGGCTGGTGACAGGAGGTGATTGGCCTAGCTTAGCATAAAGTCCAGAAGCAGCTGGAAACAGATAGCCTGGCTCTGTCCAAAGTTCACTCACCAGCACCTTAAAAAGCGTATTAATGCATCTTGTTTGTTTAATCTGTCGACAAACAATGAGTGTCTGCGGTTTTAGAAACAGTGAGCTGCTAGAGCCTCGAGTCGACACACTGCACAGCATGCTAATCATGAAACAGATCCAGGAAGTAGCTCAACATGAAACCACACAATGTTGCTCTCTCAGCTCCCCGTTTGTGAAAGAAAGGGAAGAAGCAGAATTCCCCAAACGTTGAACTTTTACTCTAAAATCACCTGAAAACTCAACATGTTCTCACTCCCAACGCCTCAAATACCAACGAGTTTCTTTACGTTTCGCTAACTACGACGTAAACGCATCCAATGTCAGTCAATATCAGCTGGTCAGAGCAACTGATGTATAATAACCAGCAGAAAGTGTGCGCAGTGCAGGAGGGAGTGGAGGTCAAACGAACAGGACTTTCACCCAGGAGACCGCTGTTTGTGTCCTCGTCAATCTTTACTCATCCGTCCGTAGTTCGCTTACGCCAGCTACGTGAGCAAACACTTATTTTAACTCAAACCACGACCTTTTTCTTAACCTCACTTAGTAGTTCTGTTGCATAAGTAAACCCAGAACAAAAGAACTTCCACACACTTCACTTCACTTCAGAGATATTTGATGAAGTTTTAGTCCATAGACCTTCATCAGGTTACTTGTAGTACGTAACCTAATGAAGGTCCATGTACATAAACACTGACACTGAATATCTCTTAATAAAGAAGAAGAGAGTTCAGGAGGTTGTTATGGTCCGAACCGTTTGCGCTTTCTTTGAACGAGGAAACCAAAAAACTAAGTAAACTTGTATTGGAAGTTTATTTTGAAAAGCAACGGTATGCATCTAACGAGCAGAGTGAATTTGAACACGGATGTTTGTTTTGAAAAGGGGGCAGAAACTGAGCCACCTGGTCAACGTTTTCTATTCGACCAGTTTGGAGAGAGAACGTGTTTGAAAACTTAAGTTTCACTCATATTGTATGAAAAAAAAATAATAATTATGGTTTCAGCTAATCTTCATCTCATTCAGTTTGCTTCTGATTTCTATGAATCTGAAATGATTCTTGGAAATACCTCAGATAACAAACAATTGTTATATTTACTCCAGCTGATAATATTGCTGATAATATTGGGGGGGGGGGGGGGGGGGGGTGATGTGTGTGTTCGGGACGGAGGCAGCTGGGAATGCAGAGCCAGCGCTCCTCTGTGTCTCGCTAATCAGGCCTGTCCCGTTGTTAGCCGCTTTACAACCACTTCTCTTCTCTCGCTCGGCTGCCTGCATCGACACATTATAATGTTCTGTGCACAGAAGTATGTGACATCACCTTTTCCCCCCCAAGAGCGAAAAAAGGAAAATAAATCTCTGGTGTGAAATAACAGAAACTGTTAGAAAATAGCCCGTCGATGTAGGATGCCATCACTGAGTGATGCTTTCAGAACGAGGTCCTTTCCATACACTGTGTAGAAGAAGGGGACCTGGTCACTGTGAGGTCGCTCATTGGTTTGTTTAGCCCCGCCCCTAAAGCATCCCCTGCTTTATGGTCTGTGTGACTCTAAATGGACCATAATGTACTAAATGAACATCATGCTGTATTGAAGAAGACTTGAAACTAGAGATTGAGACATAAACTCATGTTTACAATGTTTACTGAGGTAATACATCAAGAGAGAAGTAGAGTCATTTTCTCATAGACTTCTATACAACCAGAGGAGTCGCCCCCTGGTGGACAGCAGAGAGAATGCAGCTTTAACACACTTGAGGTTGCGTCTCGTTGGGTGGGGAAGAGATCTGATTACTGATCTGCTGCATGTATACATAGATCAGCGTGTTCTGTTTCTTGTGTGCACGTTCACATACTGTTCTGATTTCTGTGATCAAACCCTCACTGATTTACAAGTTCATGAATTTGGCCAGAAACTAAACATGTACCACCACAGTGCCGCTGATCATGTGATCAGTTCTCTGCTGGTAATTAGTCCGTCTTACAAAAGGTCTCAGCTGATGTTCCCTCTGTGTCTCACTGCAGTGAACACAACACAGGTGAACAAACAGGGCTCAACCGCTCCAAAGCACCCCGAGTGCAAAGATACGTTTTAGTTTCGTTCTGAGCCGCCGCCAAACACGATCTGGGTGCTTGTCGACGTGTCCTTGAGCAAGACATGCGGATAACATTGACTTGTACGTGTCTTTGGATAGAAGCGTCTGCTAAATGACTGCAATGTGACGTCTCCTGGCTGAAGTCAGGACCAGAGCCAGCGTTGTACGTTTCTTTCCTTGTATTTCCCGTCACCTCTCCGCTGGCGTGTAGACGCTGAGGTTTAGCGGCGTCGCTCATTCTCTTTCCTCTCTTCTTTCAGACCTCATGACTTCAACGTTGCTCTTTGAAAATGTGCTTTAAAATGAGGACGAGTGGGAAACAATGTGAAAATGTGAAGGAAGTCACGTCCAGAATGAAATACGGTGTTTAACAATAGAATACGGATCAAAACCCACAACTGGAGTTGACCAGTGCACACTCAAAGGTTGGTCCAGGTGTTGACATGGCCTGTGATTGAATAGGATACAGAATAAGTGGCACTGGGAGGAAGCTCCTTCTGATGTGCATTTCCTGGTTTATATACGGGTCCTCCATGTCTCATGAATCTATTAATATCCCGCCACCAATATGAATGCAAAACACAACCCAGGCCGTGGTACACACACCAGAGCTGTGTTATCAGCAGGAACCGGGTCTATGAGGGAGGAAGTGTTACTGGTTCCCACCATAACTCAGCACGGGCTAATCAGTGATGGTAGCTTGATGAATGGAAGGCTGCAGTGCAGACGGGCCATAAACAATGAGTCAGGCTGGTAAATCTGACAATTATAACCAGCCTTCAAGGACTTCTGAACATGTCCAAACTCAGTCTTACCCCCCTCCCTCTGCACACCCCCCCCCCCCTCTCTTTAGTCATGTGGTTTTGTGAAATGACAGGCTCCACGTTCTCACACACAGTAAATCAGACACACACACACACACACGTATATCACTGCTGGCGTTCACACTGCTTGACCTCCACCGGGCTGTTTGCAAATGTCTGAACATAGAGAGGCAGCGATGCGAGAAAAAAACAGCAACTACAAAGCAGCAAATGATAACCTCGGTGTTCTCACGCGTTGTAGTCGCACACACAGAACGTTAAACATCCGTCAGGCCGGTGTGACCGACACAGCGTCCGACTCAACTCTCACAGAGGCCGGAGCGTCTCAGACGTCAAACCAAAATCAAACTCACATCTCCGCATAAACTGGGACTCCAGTGAATTATACTGTTTTTAATTGTTTTATTCTCGTTTCAGTGTATCCAATCATTACCTTTTGGTGAATTTAGGAGAAATCTACAAATGCAAATGCATAAAGCGTAGTTTATTGTCTTTCCGCTGGTCTGAAATAACAAAAAAAGACCAAAAACTCTAAATTGAGCAGTTCATGAAAAATGTTTTTGCCTTTAGTTCGTCGTATTAATATTATATCCCGCATCGTGTTGGGTCAGCGAGTACACAACTCAGTCTCATGGCAGTTTGTGAAATAGTCACAAAATGAAATCTATTGCAGGAACACGAACTGCCCTCTTCGTTTGTCATTCGGTTCTTCGGGATATTAAAGGGTTCTTAATTCATGTTTGCGTTACTGGGATGGTAAAAATGAGCAAAAGAAAATTAAAAAAGGTTCTTTAGAGAGCTTTTTTTTCCTCAAGTTCTTCAAAGAACCAGAAGAGGTATAGCTCCAAGAACCCCCTTTGAAGGCTCTTTGAGTCACCTTTTCTGGTTCTTTAAAGTTCCTTAAAGGTTTTTTTAAAGAAGCGTTTAAGGAACTGGTCCTTCAGAGAACCTTGGTCTGTCAGGTTCTTTGATGGCATCACTCTAAAGAACCACGTCTGGTTCCAGACGGCACTGTTACGTCTCTCTGTGCACCTCCCGTCCACCAGAAGTCGTCTGTTCTGATGTTATGACGTCCGTCTGCTGCTCTGACTGTTGTTCGTCGCGCGGATGCATTTCATGTGCGTGTCCACCACAAATACGGATCCTCACTGACTTTCAATCGACATTATTTTTGTGCTGAGCGACACAATAAAAACTGAACATTCGCGTCCCTGTACACAAAACCAATAGATTGCATTTGAGTATTTCACAAACCGCCATGATACCGAATGACCACCACCAACCACAAGTAGTACAATTACTGCCAAACAGCAGGAATATAACAGCTGAGGATGACGAGCAGGGTGGAGCCAGTGTGACTCTGCGGAGGTCAGGACAGAGACGTGGAAGACGAGAGGACAAACCAGCAGTTACTGCATGAGCCTCAGATAGTAATGAGGGGCTTTGCTCTTCTCTCACCTGGAGTTTGGTGCCAGAGAGCACCGATAATGAGAGGGAGGAAAAAGGGTGTGTGTGTGTGTGTGTGTGTGTGTGTGTGTGTGTGTGTGTGTGTGTTTGCATCTGCATGCAAAGCTGTTGACACTTTCGATTCCAAATACGTATCAACAAAGACTGACTGGTTCTAATTTGCAGATCCATGTATCCTAAAATCCACGCTGATCAGTTATTTCGTGGTGCATTCAGGTGTTCGTCAATAAGTGGTAAATATGTAAAGTAGAATGAACCAATTGAAAAGCTACTGCAACACGCCAACACACTACATGTTGCTCTCGTTAGCGGCTAAGACACGTTGTTAGACGTGAACTGTTCCAGTAAAAGGATTTCGGTGAAACAGTTTAACATAAAAGAGTTCGCGGCACCTAATCATGACATGTGTTACGTTGCGTAATGGCTGCTAATGCTGCGACGAAACAGAATCTAGTGTTGCGGTAAGTAACTATGTACAGGCCACTAAACACACACAGTTATCACGAGTGTGTTCGTATGAATGTCTGCAGTTCACCTTGAGATTACTTTGTGCACACAGTGAGTGATTCCTGAGCCGCTCAGTGAACGCGCTCAACAACAGTGAGTCTGAGGTTAAAGCAACCTTTGATGATGGTCCTTCAACATAATCATCAAACTTTATGTATTTATTAGCACGTGCTGGAACAACAGACATTCAACCATTAAAGCTAAATGATGCATTTTAACAGTGATTTATCTTTACTTCACTTCATATAAAAGTGAAGATCCCAACTTTCAACCAATGTCCCCACTGTTGTCCTCACCCTCACAAATGTGTTTTTTCCAAATCAAATCCTTTCCAAATTGTCCCTCAGGCTACTTCCCAAATATATGCTCATCTTCCAACATGTCCTAATTTTCAAAAATGTCTCAACTTCCCAGGAATATGCTCAATTTCTAACTTTAAAAAAGATTTAAAAAAAGTGTCCGTCCTCTCAAGGTCTATAATTCAAATAAGTCCTCAGAAAGATACATGAGCACACACACACACACACACTCTGAGTCATTTCGGGCCTTTCCAAGCAGAGCTACTGTATAATAATCTGGATGACATAAGAACAACCTTTACACTAACACTTCCACACTTTTGATTACACACACACACACACACACACACACACACACACACACACACACACACACACACACACACACACACACACACACACACACACACACACACACACACACACACACACACACACACACACCTTCCGCTGCCTCTGGCTCTGCGCCCGCTCTACATCTCTAGTGAATGAAAAACTGACAAGCGTTTGAACAAATGATGCAGTAAGTGGTTTTTCAAACATGACCCTCAGAAAGCCGGGAGGTGATGATTACCGACCAAACCGCCGGAAGGAGCCGGCTCTCCACTTTGAGTGGAGAGCCGAGCCGAGTGGAGAATAAAATGTTGTATGAATTGTTGTTAATCAAGAGACACAAATTAACAACAAAGAGACACAGCACAACTGCAAAGA